>NW_015639821.1:449980-450994 GCF_001515625.1 Sinocyclocheilus rhinocerous
GTCTGGGGTGCTTCAGAGTTTATGGTCAATAAGTATCTGAGCTCAGCTCTCTGGTGCCTTGCTCTGGTCTCTCCACCGGCCTGGTCTTGCCGCCTCCTCTGCTGCTATAGTATTCTGCCAGTTGATGTCTGAGGCTGTTCCAGTGGCCTTCCCTAGCTATCTCTGTTTTCTGTGTTCCTGTTGTGGTATCACCTGTGCACCTCACAACCCTTTTGTATTGATCTGTTTTGTCAATAAACCCTTGTTACACTCACTGCAATTGGGTCCTCCTTCCAGATCCCTGACATCCTCACCCACACTCCCAACATGCAACACGCAGAGAGAGAGAGAGAGAGAGTGTCCTTGACTTGCACAGGGTTTGTTTATGAAGTTTCGTCTCGCTGAACGTTTCATTGAACAGCTCTGTGTGGAAAACGGCTTCTTTACAAGCGTGCTTTGCTACATCTTTGAGGATTTTCTCTTCAAACATTTAAAGAAGGTAAAAGAAACGGGAAAACGTATCACACAATGCTGCACATTTTTCCCAAATGCGTGAATATCATAACTGTATCAAAAGTTGTCACGAATGACAGAAAGAATCATTTCGCCTCAAAATCAAAGGAAGAAAAAATGTATTATATTTTGCATATTGCAAAAAAAGCTATTTCAGTACCATTTTTATATTGTGACATTATTTTAATGACAATTAAACACCTCCAACATGCAAAAATATCTTTCTCATGGCTGTAATGATTATGTACAATACATTTATTATTTGTCATATGCTTCATATTCAGTGCATTTGGTTTGTATTTTGTATATTTTACGTTTACATTACAGTATTTAGCAGACACTTTTTTCCAAAGCGACAAAAAATATTTTTTAAAGAGCCAACAATATTCATAATATACAATGCCATTTTTATTAGACAACTAGATTTTAAAGCAAGTGTAGAAATGTAGAGAAGAATAAAAAAAAATATATATATATATACAGTGGGTACGGAAAGTATTCAGACCCCCTTAAATTTTTCAC
>NW_015639821.1:451004-452672 GCF_001515625.1 Sinocyclocheilus rhinocerous
TGTCTCTCTCTCTCTCTCTCTCTCTCTCACACACACACACTCTCACTCTCTCACTCGCTCTCTCTGTCTCTCTCTCTCTCTGTGTCTCTCGCCCTCAGACCCGCCCACTCTGGATGACGTCTGGCCCCTCCACACTGCAGTCATTCATTCAAATAGTGAGCTGGCCGCTGGATCAAGTTTACTCTTCTGAGGAGCTTCTGGAGCAAATACTGTGAGAGAAGCGACTCGATCTGAGCTCAGGATCTGATTGCTTATCTCCTGCAGATCCGCTGAACGTTCAGCCCTGTGTGTGTTCAGGAGGAAGAGCTCTGCTGACACCTGCACCATGAGGAAGGGCTCCTGCTGCATGTTCACGTCAGGAGTCATCGGCGCTGTTCTCCTGATCATGGGAATCAGCCTCTTTGTGTCCGGACTCTTCCAGACCTTGATCCACAACAAGCTGAAGGGGGTAAGAGTCTGCTTTCAGCTCATTCTTCAGCTGTCTTTGCTGAGGACTGGGAAGTTTATTATGTCAGCTAAATATTATAATTTTATAATGTTTATAGTATTTTTATAAAATATATATATTATTTTACATTTTTATGATTACATTTTTCGTGTTTTATATTGATTATTTTGAAATTATTTATTTTAAATGTTAATTTTTATGATTTATGATTTTTTTTTATAGTTTTGTATTAATTTTATTTTAAATGATTTATTTATTTTTTTGTAATTTTACATTTTTATGGTTTATATCATTTTTAGTAAGTGCTCTTTATTGATTAGATTTTTTTTTAAATAACTTCATTCTATATTGATTATTCTAATTTTTATGGTTTAATGTTTAAATTATTTTTTATTTTAATTTGACATTTTTGTAATTTATTTATTATTATAATTATTTAAATTTTTCAATAATTTTTTATTTTAATTTTACATTATGATTTATTAAAAATGTAATAAGTGTTCTATACTATTTTTATTTTAAATGATTTATTTTTATCAATTTTTTAATTGATTAAATTTTTAGTAAATGTTCTATATTGATTTTTTCTTTTTCAATTATTATTTTAATTTTACATTTTTATGATTTATTAATTTTTAGCAAATATTCTGTATTGATTAATTTTTTAAAAAATTTAAATTTTAAATTTGTATCATTTATTTAATTTTCAGTAAGTGATTGATTGATTGATTGATTGATTGATTGATTGATTTTTTGAAATCATGCAGTGGCGGGAAACGGTCACATTTGTGTGCAGCCGGTCTCAGTGGAGCATGTGCTCGGTGTTTCTGTCTTCACTGCATATGCTCCGATTTCTCTTCCTCTTATGGAGCGTCATGTAAATGTCACGTCTGCAGAGAACACATGGTTTGTCAGATGATGTAGAGAACAATGAGTTAGTAACAGTGAATCACCTGCTGGAACACAAACGTCTCTTATTGACTTTTGAAAGTAAATGCTCTGCATCGCACGAGTGTGAAATCAGCCGATCAGTTGCGTTCTGAGAGTTTTGTGTTTTAACATTGAATCCGAACGCTCTGTTTGTATGTGATCGGCTGCAGCAGCTCATGCTGAACAGGAAACACATTGTGTGGATTTGCTGAATGTCATGCTTATGTGTGTGTGTGTGTGTGTGTGTGTGTGTGTGTGTGTGTGTGTGTGTGTGTGTGTGTGTGTGTGTG
>NW_015639821.1:452822-460031 GCF_001515625.1 Sinocyclocheilus rhinocerous
TTTATCAAATAAATGCAGCCTTGGTGAGCAGAAGATACTTCTTTCAAAAACATTAAAAACCTTTTTTTTAATTCCTTACTTAAAATAACTAAAACTAATAAATAAAAATGAATAAAAACTATAGACTTTTTTTTAATTCCAAAAACGAATACATTTAAAAAAAAAAAAAAAAACAAAACAAAATTAACACTTTTTTTCAAAAAGAAAATAAACAATCCATTTTATTTAAATATATATATTTTTTATTTATTTACTTATTGTAATCTATATTAATATTTATTTCAGCTAGTTTCCAAGGCTTCATTCTTTCACTTTCGTTTAGTTTAAACGAAAAGTACTAAAGTACTAAAATAACTTAAAATAATAAATAAAAATTAATAAAGACATTGAAATCTTCACATAGAAAACAGCTGTTTTACATTCTAATAATATTACTGTATTTTTGATCATATAAATGCAGCCTTGGTGAACAGAAGAGACAAAACATTTTTATTATTCCAAATTTCTGAATGTAGTGTGTATGAATTTTTGTATGATTCTTTGGCTTGTGTAGCTGTAGTTTGACTATTTATAATATAAATAGTATTTTGGCCATTAAAAGAGTCTTAAATGCCAGTGAAGCTTAGATATAAACACCTCATTGTTCTACTTCAGCGTTTTTTTCTAGACGTCTTGGCTGGTGGCTGCTGGATTTTTACATGAGAAAAGACGAGAAGAAAAGAAAAGTTGCGGCAGTTGATTCGAGGAATGAGTGTGAGCTGATGGTCATGTGATCTGTGAGGTGTGTGTGTGTGTGTTAATGAGGGTCATTCAGTCCAAGCCTCATGTGTGTGTGTGAGTTTTAGTGGGGAAGAAACTCATTGTGTTTTTGAGATTCTTAATGCAGTTTTGCTGAAAGGTTAGAAAGTTAAATGTGCTTCAGATGCAGTGACCGTCACTGTGTTCATTAACACTGATGTAGACCAATAATAGACCGATTATGAGCCCATAACTGTGCCTGATTAACAGAAAGTTAGTGTATATCTGCATTATATCAGTCAGAATCTCTCTTGATCTCAGTATCAGCCACACGAGCTGCTCCGTTACATGCTGATGAATCAGAGCGTTCAGTAACAGTGATTCATTCACACTGAGGCATTATGGGTCATTCTGTATTTAATTCACTGTTGCACTTTAATTCCCTTAATTCAGAAACAAACATGATAGGTTTACACTTATTATATGAGAGTAAAAGATTGTATTATGTGTTTTGAAATTGTTAAGTATGTTATGTTAAGTAATATATGTAATTAATATAAATGTATTTATATATAATTTAATGCATTTATATTTATTTTTCATGTTTTTATTATTAGTAGTAGTATTATAAATACATTAAATATATATCTAATATATTTATATATAAATAATATATATTTAATCTAACACTTGACCCTTTTAATGATAATAATAAATGAAATGCATTAAATTATATATAAATATATTATAACATCTATGAAATATTTAATTGAAACAATAATATGAAATGATATATAAAATATATCTATATATCATTTAATGTGTTTATATTTATATTTAATGTATTTTATTATTATTATTACTATTACTACTACTACTACTACTACTACTAATAATAATAATATTGTTATTATAAATACATTATATATATATATATCTCTGGAATACTTAATTAAACTAATAATAATAGAAATGAAATGCGTTAAATAAGAATTATTAGAATTATTGTTGCTTCTATATATGTATATGTGTGTGTGTGTGTGTGTGTGTGTAAAGTTATTATAAAGTGTTAAATAGTTGAGTCACAGTTACTAAAGCTGTCTTGTATCAGTTATGTTTTCTAAGAATTGTCCCTATTTCTATAAGTGGATAACGGCTGCTAACACCATTAGGTTAGTAAACTGTAAGTGCTTAACCGTCTTCAGTTAGAGTTCCTGTTAAAGTGAGGAGATAAGCATTTTAACTGGTTCCTCCTCAGAAGAGCAGCGATCACATGATCCGATCCTCCTCCATCCTCAGTCGAAACAAAGTCATGTTTAAGTCGGCTACACTGACTCCTCTGAGGAACAACTAGTCTTCATCGAGTCTCTTTCTATCTGAACGGCTGGCTGTCGGTCAGAATAAGTTGCAGAGTGAAGCAGATTCCTGCTGACCGTCGGACATCTGGCTCTGATGATAGTGCTGATTCTTTAGTTAAAGCTGTGCTGTTTGTGATCTCTGTCCTGCTCCATGATCGATGTCTCAAACACACCTCAAGGGTCCAATCACCCCAAACGCGGCGCCGGCGCTAGAGGTTATCTGGGAGAAGCATTTAACCCAGTGTGGATTCAGATGCTTTGGTAATCGAGTATCGAATAGTCTTTCATGCTCTCGTAATACTTCCCAACTCCTGCATGTTTCTGCTGCCGGCTGAACTTCTAATGACCCGACTGAGTCAGAACAAATGAATTTTATCAGCATTTGGGGAATTTAGAAATGTTACATTTGAGCGGGCAACAATGTAGCGCTGTAGGTCAAGAGGTCGTGACCTCAGGTGACACGGAATGACCTAAAGACTTGACCTTTTCCATTTCCAGTGTGATGAATGAAGCGGAAGCGATGTCAGCTGCGATTCTGAGCATGATGGCATCAATGTAAAAGTTTATTTTGAAAGATAGTTTTCATTTGCACAAATAATTATAACTTCATTTTATTTACAGCTTCGAAAAATCCGTTTGACAGCGAATGACCTCAAAGTTTACGGACATGAACTACAGCCACAAAATGTTTGATTGTAATGTAAAATATCCCTGTTGTGTTATGTGTGTTCAGGAGATCACGCTGACGGAAGACAGTAAAATTTTCGCCACGTGGAAGAATCCACCGCCTCCGGTCTACATGGAGTTCTTCATCTTCAACGTCACAAACCCTGACAAGTTCCTGAAAGGAGAAGCCAAACCTCATCTTACTACAATGGGGCCGTACACCTACAGGTACATCACATGAACACACAGACAGCTGGGATCAGACAGCTCGGTTTTCATGAATTCGTGAAATCAGTTTTTGTCCTAACCAGCCATAACAAGCAACAGGGCGGTTGGTCACTGGTCCAAAATCCCTCTCCACAGAACTGCATAACATGTGATATGTCATGTTATGTTGTTCTGTTTTATGTTATTAAACAACATTATGTAAAAAAATAACATTATGTTTTGCTATGCAATGTTTTTTAATAACATAATATAACATAACTAAACAAAACATAACAGTATCACGTAAAGCTTAACATGTTGTTTTGTTTTGTTATGTTAAGTATTTATGTTATAAGACAACATATTAAAATTGTTATGTTATGTTTTTTGTAATAAAACATAACAAAAACATAATATAACATAACTAAACAAAACATATCAGCATCACATAAAACATAACATGTTATTAAGTTTTTATGTTAAAAACAACATAACAAAACATAACAAATATTACATTGTTTTGCTATATTATGTTTTTGGTTATAACACAACATAAAATATAACTTAAAGCATGATATAACAACATAGCATCACGTAAAAACAACATAATACATAACAAAATATAACAAAACAACATAACATCAAAACATATAACTTAACATGTTATGTTTTGTTATGAAACATAACATAACAAAATAATGACAAAAACAACACAACATCAAAACGACATACATCTTACCATGTTATGTTTTACTGCTTTGTTTTGTTTTTCTTATAAAACATAATTTAGCAAAACAAAATTTAAACATATAATACTGTAATATAACAGCGAGCTGTAACATGTTATGTTTTGTTTAATGTTATATTTAGTTATGTTATAAAACAACATAAGAAAACATAACAAACGGGACATTATTTTGCTATGTTATGTTTTTTTATAAAACAACATAACACAAACCTGATATAACAACATAACATCATCACGTTAAACATGTTATTTTTGCTATAGAACAATATAAAACATACTATTAAAAATAATAAAACAAAACCAAGAATACAGTAACATAACAACATAAAACAACACAAACATAATATAAAAAATAGTGTCATGTTTTGCTAAGTCATGTTGTTTTTTATGTTTTGTTATGTGCTTTCATGCTATGCTTAATTTAATTTATGCATTCAGCAGACGCTTTTATCCAAAGCGACTTACAGTGCATTCAGGCTATACATTTTTTACCAGTATGTGTGTTCCCTGGGAATCAAACCCACGACCTTTTGCGCTGCTAACGCAATGCTCTATCACTTGTCTAATGTAGGCCTACATTAAGTGCAATTAAAAGATCAAATTCGATATATAGTATTATTTGATGTACTGTCTAATGTAGGCCTACATTAAGTGCAATTAAAAATCAAATTCGATATATAGTTATTATTTGATGTACTACAAGGCAAGCAGATGGCCATGAACACAATGCGCATTTTTCTCCCATAGAAAATCATTATAAATAAAACACGTAGGCTAATGTAGCTTAATGGACAAAGACAATGATATAAAAGAGCTGTAGACAGTTTATTCTATATGTGAAAACGCTTAACGTGAAACTTTGCGTGTTGAATTTATTCTGGGCTCACCTGCTTGCCTGTACATATTAGTTATGTATATTAATAATATAGAGGAGCATATTGAGAGTTTGGTCTTTATCATCTTATTCCTTTATGCTACATTATGCCACGTTTTGCGGTATGGGAGGAAAATACTAGGCTATACATATTCATTATATTAATAAACTGTCACTAGCGGAAGCACATGTGTCTGAGAGTGCAAGTACAAGTCTGCAACCAGACCCTCTTGGTTCGTGTTCTTGCAGGCGTATGTTGCAGGCCTCGGTCTTCAGGTGTTGTGTCTGGTTTGCTTTGGTCCATGTGACAGAAGCAGAAGGAGATCAGAGG
This sequence comes from Sinocyclocheilus rhinocerous, assembly GCF_001515625.1. Taxonomy (NCBI): domain Eukaryota; kingdom Metazoa; phylum Chordata; class Actinopteri; order Cypriniformes; family Cyprinidae; genus Sinocyclocheilus; species Sinocyclocheilus rhinocerous. The sequence continues at coordinate 457,745 of NW_015639821.1, forward strand.
CACGAGACTGTGTTTGGCTTCTGCTGCAGACGAGAGTGACACAGTGCTGATGCTCAGAGATTTGAGTCCGGTGCGAATCTCAGCACAAATCCGAGACGCTGCGTTCAGTCTTAAGATGCTTATTCCTGCGTGATCTATTCACAACAGACCGCTTTACTGAGTCATCTGCTGGCGAAGGGATATTCAGACCAGCCAGCCGCTCACAGCTCCTCGTCTCACTCCTATTCCAGCCTTTTATTGATCTCTAATTTAAGAGAGTAAAACTAACAAAAGCTCATCGTGTTACCAGTAGTTATGTTGTAAAACATGACTCTATCTGCATTATGTAACTGTTTAATCAATCCCATCATGCATCTAAACATATATGTATTATTATAATATATATCAGAACCCACTTACAAATTATTTATATTTGTCAAATATAACATAGCATAACTTAGCAAAACAACATAAAAACATAATAAAACAAAACATACGTTTTGTTTTTATCTTTTGTTGTTATGTTGTTTTCATCTTGTAACATCAAATATAAATAATGAAACAAAACATAACATAACAAAAGATAAAGTAACATACTGTCTTGCCTATTAGGTTTTTGTTATAAAACATAACAAAACAGTATCAGATAAAACAACATGTTATGTTTTGTTCTTATGTTTTTTGTTTGTTATGTTAAACATAATATAACAAAAAACCTAATAACAAAACAAAACCAAAATAGGCATTCTAAGTTGGTGCTTTGAAGAAAAATAGACAAGCAGCTCAACAGAAGAAAGATAAGAACGCGCATCCTTCCTGTAAACAATAAAAACATTTGCCTACATCTTGTGAACAATCTGCCAGACGGTTTTGAACAAATGTGCATAAACTACACACTTAATTCTTCATAAATGAAAACAAACATATTTAGATATGCCTTTACTGTTAAGTGCCATTGTGTCTCTCCTTAAACTCTGCAGTGTATAGGCTATGTGGCTGTTAGTCCTTTACAGAACCATTAAAAATAAATCTTAAAATAAAATGATATAGGCTACAGAAAGCGAGCAGCGCGTGCTCCCAAGCTGTCATTCACTTCAGCTGCTGCGCGAATGGCTAGAATGCGCAACGCTGCAAATCCAATGTTGAGGCTCCGCCATTATTATTGAATTTCATTAGTCCCACTTATTTATGCGCGTTTGTTCGCGGGAAAGTGAGCAAGACACGACAGTTAGGGTATCATGGTTATGGTTAAATAAGATGAAAGACATAGGCTATAATATAAAGAAATTAGCTACATTTATTTTCAAATTAAATATCACAACACATTTATCATTCAGTCTAGTGCGCTTTACACATAATATAAGCGCAACTTGTGTAGATTTAAAAAGGCATGACTGCTTCATTTTGGTGTGTATTTGTATACTTTTACCAACTAATCAAACTCAGCATGCTTTAATTTTGTGTCGCTAGACGTTTGCATCACTAAGGTTAAATTAGTCTTTCTTTGGCCTGCGCTCTGGAAGTGATCTGTTAAATCGAATAAACTTTAATTACTAAAACTAAAATTAAACAATATATAAAAACTAAATAGAAATGTGTTCACAAAATAAAACCTAAACTAAAACTAACAAAATTATTAATGAAACTAATAAAAACCAAACTAAATTTTATTGCAAATTTGAAAACGATATTAAAATAATAAAACTAATTTAAAAATGCAAAACTATAATCACCTCGGTTATTTCCACTCAACTAAACTGAGTTTTGGTCTTCTTCTGTAACTCTAACCCGTTCCAGAGAGTACAGGCCCAAACACAACGTGTCATTTGTGCACAACGGGACGAAGGTTGCTGCTTACACAGCCAAGATTTTCGTCTTTGAGCCTGAGAAATCAGTTGGAGACCCGGACATGGATCTGGTGACGACGGTGAACATCCCAGCGGTGGTGAGTGTGTGAGTGTGAGTGTGTGTGAGTGTGTGTGTGTGTGTTTTATTTTCCAGTTGATCTGAGTCTCAGGTTCTGGTTTCCTCAAACAGGCCGTGATGAATCGGATCAAAGGTGCAGGATTCTGGGTCTCCTCGGGAATCTCCATGTACATGGGCTCCATCGGCACCACTATGTTCATGACACACACGGTGCAGGAGCTGCTCTGGGGCTTCAAGGACCCGCTACTCAGCCGACTGAAAACTATAAGGCCAGATACAGACGAATACTTCGGTCTCATGCTGCATGTGAGTCTCAGATCAGACGCTTATCTGTGGATCCTTCTGCAGTAACATATCACACACACACACACACACACTCACA
>NW_015639821.1:460333-465106 GCF_001515625.1 Sinocyclocheilus rhinocerous
AAATTATTATTTATTAATTATGCATATGTAATATTAATGTATAACATTTTATTTACATATTGTTATTTATATTTTATGAAAAATATATAAAATGTATATTTTTATTTATTTTATAAAATAAATTATAATATAATATTATATATAATATCATAATATCATTTTAATATCATAATATTTATGATATTAAAATATATTTAACATTTTTATTGTTATACATTTTGCATTTTGTCAACAGATCATGAAAAACTGAATGACCACAACGTATTTTTACATACATTTCAATTTTACTGAATTGTCTTGGACTAAATTAACAGAAAAAAACTAACTAACTAACTAAATATATATATATATATTTAAATACTGTATTAAAAGATTCAGCATGAGTGATGTCAGGAAGATCAGGAAGAGGTTCTGATTCAAAAAATCAGGAAGAACTTCTGAAATATTTTTAGTTTAAAGGAGTTTGCTTGAATTGGTAGAAACTTTGAAATCACTTGCTGGGTCCGACGGCCCATTTTCATAAAAATGTGTAAAATATATATATTTTTTTACATTTCCACATGCTGTTGCACAAATTATCTTAAATGCAGGAAAAAATGGTCATTGTGTATCACTGAAGTCTTTAGTGTTAATTAAAAAAACATTATTAATTGTTGGGAGAATAATGCAAAATGCTTCCAAACAATAATAATAATACGTTTTATTTATATAGCGCCTTTCAAATACCCAAGGACACTTTACATAAGGTAAATAACAGATAGTATACAACACATGAACAGCCAACCAGCAGACAGAGGTGAAATAATATGCAATATACAAGATAAGTTACAAAACAAGCATAGAACAGAAAATGAAGGCAAGCAATCAATCAAGAAACATTGTAAATAAGTGAGTCATGAGAGCAGTTCTAAAGGTCTGGAGTGAAGAGATAACACGGAGATCCTGTGGTAGTTTATTCCAGAGCTTGGCAGCGGTAACGCACACTAGATAGCCAGAATTTAGGTACTGCAAGCAAATTTTCAGAGCTCGATCTGAAAGTAAGGGCAGGGACGGGAGAATTAATTCAGAAACTTAAGAAGGTGCTAAACCATGAAAACTAAAACAAGAATCTTGAACTGAATACGATAGGTGACAGGAACCCAAATATACTACAGTACTCAGATCTATTTTTCTGTGCATGAATGTGTGTATGTATAATCGGCTGTTCTTGTGTTGTCAGAAAAACGGCAGTGATGACGGTGAGTTCGTGTATCACACCGGAGAGCAGAACTACCTGGACTTCGGCCGCATTTACACCTGGAAGGGAGAAAAGTAAAGACCCCGACTCTCCTGAATGTCCTGTTTAATGAAGCGGAGCTGGAGACGGTTGACTTAATGTGCTTTGTGTCTCAGGATGATGTCCTTCTGGAAGAGCAACCAGAGTAACATGATCAACGGCACCGACGGCAGCGGCTTCCACCCGTTCCTGAGCAAAGAAGAGCGGCTGAATGTCTTCACCCCTGACCTCTGCAGGTAGCGGCCCTCGTTTACATTCATGCACTCAGCAGACGTCAAGGTTATTAGACAGCTAGATTACTAATGCAGTCAGTGCTTTCAGAGTGATATTTGTGCTGAGATTGAGACTTAAAAATTTGCATGCAATGCCTTTTTTCCTGCTTGTTTTGCGTTCACATCTTTTGTTATGTTGACGTAATAAACTGAGACGACGCGCATCGAAGTGTTAGTGGAAAAGAGACGTTCAGACAGTCCTCATCTCTGCTGAACAGCAGCTAAAACAGCTCCAGTTGTGCAGCACGAGAGAGATTGAAAATGACGGAGACGTATGAAGTAAAAGTGCAGAAAATTTCATGCACAACTTGAACAGATTACAACAGGTACAGCTGTCAGCCGTGTGGATATTAACAATATCGTTACCAGTTCTCGTTGATTTGGCTTCTTGTTATCAGGATCTTCTGTGTTCTGTTAATGTGTGAACTTTATATTATTTGTAGTGCACAGTGATTGCAATAAGCTTTGTGTTTTGTTACCTTTTAATACACAAAGTATCAGCTTTAAAATTCTGCCAAATTCATAACGAATAAAATACGGTTTTGGTGCTCTTTAATGTGGCACGAGTGATCTTAAAAAATAATTTGGCACCTATTTTTATTTCTTATTGAAGCCAGTGGCTCCTTAAGTGATTTTTGTTGTTGTCTGGAGCCCTGTCAGAGTAGAGCTGTGGCAACATGAGTTCTTGTGCTAACACTGATTTGTGAAAGAGCACATGTCGATCCAATTCGGTTTCATAAAAAGCTGAGCCTTTGTACAGGATGACTTTTGAAAGAGCGGCTGGTTGTATTTGATTCAGTGCAGTGCTGGAGCTGTTGTTCTCGTGTGTGGGTGGCTCTGCCGTACCTGTGGTTATTCCTGAAGGCTGATCTCAGTGTGTTTGGCAGCACATGTGTTTTCTGTTGTGTCCTGATAAGAGCAGGACTATAAATCACACGCCATCCGGACCTTCAGAACATGCCGTAAAATAATGGAAAAGACATCTGTTCAAGCCGTTCCATGGGAACATCCTGAAATTCATCCTGAGTACATGCTGAATCCACTACTGCTTATAATAATTATGAATATTTAATATTAATTTGTAACATTATTTTGAAATATTTTTAGAATTTATATTCGATTATACATTCCATATCAATAAAAAAAATTTTTTAAATTTTTTTTAAATAACTGATAATATAATATAATATAATATAATTTTAGTATTATTTATATGCGATATATATATATATATATATTGAATTAACTTTCATTTTTTTAATATTTATTTTCAGTTTTAATTTTAGTTTAATTTGTAATATTAGTTTTATGTGCTTTCTTCATTTTTGTTAGTTTTTGTTCTTTTTAAATATTACTATTTAAGATACTGTACATTCATTTTTATTTCAGTTTTTCATCTTTTTTTTTAAAATTTATTTCCAGTTAGTAATTTTAGTGCTTTAACTTAAACTTACTTCATTTATTTCAAATATTTTTGTTTATTTTTCTTTGAATGTTTATAATTTATTTTATTTCAGCTTAATTTCAGTTAACAAATATGTGACCCTGGAGCACAAAACCAGTCATAAGGGTCAATTTTGTGAAATTCAGATATATACATAATTTTTTGTTATGATAGGACAATATTTGGCCGAGATACAACTATCTGAAAATCTGGAATCTGAGGGTGCAAAAAAAATCAAAATATTGAGAAAATCATCTTTAAAGTTGTCCAAATGATGTTCTTAGCAATGCATATTACTAATCAAAAATTAAGTTTTGATATATTTACAGTAGTAAATTTACAAAATATCTTCATGGAACATGATCTTTACTTAATATCCTAATGATTTTTGGCATAAAAGAAAAATCGATAATTTTGACCCATACAATGTATTGTTGGCTATTGCTACAAATATACCCCAGCGACTTAACACTGCTTTTGTGCTCCAGGGTCACATATTATATTTTTTTTAGTTTTAGTGCACAATAATAACGCTGGTGTGGATCATTCCAGAAGTTCTAGTTTCCATTAATAAATCTTATTTAGACACAATCAGTCCTTTGAGCTTCCAGATTTGAATGTTAAAAAAGTCCTTCTATATACATGTGCATTATTTTAACTTAGTTATTTTTCTTAAAAGCAGTTTAGAACGGCACACACTATAATACAACACCAGTTGCTTATTTATGGAATATTTCTACCAGAAGTATTATTATTGTTATAGACTTATTTTCATACAGTAATGACAATGTTTTAGGTTAAATGTCTTTGTTAAGGTAAGTTTGGCTGTTTTTAGATCATCAGGAGCTGAAGTAGCTGATGATGATTTTGGATTGTTGGTGGACGAACACAGCTCTACATATTCAGTCTGAAGTTCCCTTTTAAAAGCACTGTATGTGGAAATGCAGAAGATTTTTGTTTATCTGCTCAATCTCTGCTGAAATCGGCATGAAATTGGACCAAAGGTCCGAACTTCCCAAATCCATGCCTGACATCAGCGTTTGTGTCTGACTCAAACTCTGTGTGGAAACAGAACTTTCCTCTAATTATCTGTAATATCATTTCAGAAATAAACTGGGGTGATGGGATTTTACAATATGCATGCAGTTTTAAGGAAGAGAATAAATTATAATAAAAAGAGCTCACAGCTGGATACTTTACACAGCTGGGAATCAAAGAGTTTTTCTTTTTTATTACTTTATGTTTAACTTTTTAAAATTAATACTTTCATAAATACTCAATGTATTATCAAAAATGTATTATTTAAATAAAATTTCACATTAATTTTTTATTTATTTGAAGTAAGCAGTTCAGTTTTTATTTCCCCCTCTGTATGTTAAAGTTTTTTGTTACCCGTTCCTTTACTTAAAAAAAATATTTTCATAGAATGTATTGACTTAATGATGCAACTTTATATAATGCTTTATTAAAATGTTATATAGTCTATTATCAATTATTTGTATCATTTATTTGTTTATTTATTATTTAATATTTAAATTTCCCATCTATGTTTTTGTTGTTTTTTAAGGTACTTGTAACTTTTTAAAATAAATCTGTAAATATGTAATGTTTTTTATATATATATATATATAAAATGTTATACTATTATCAATTATTTGTATCATTTATTTGTTTATTTATTATTTAATATTTAAATTTCCCATCTATGTTTTTGTTGTTTTTTAAGGTACTTGTAACTTTTTAAAATAAATCTGTAAATATGTAATGTTTTTTATATATAT
>NW_015639821.1:466569-477216 GCF_001515625.1 Sinocyclocheilus rhinocerous
ATGCAGTTCAGTTTTTAATTTCCACTCTGTATGTTAGAGGGTTTGTGTTACTTTGACTTATTATTTGCCTTTTATAAACTTTTTAAACAATTTAATAAAATTTATATTAGATTTAATTGTATATAATCTATTATCAGTTACTTGTACTGTTTGTTTATTTATTTATTTAACATTTAAATTTTATTTTTAATTTATTAAGAGTAATATGGTTCAGTGTTTAAATTCTGTATGTTTGGTTTTTGTAATATTTTTGTCATATTTTCTACAATGCATTATCAATTATTTATTTATCATTTCAAATGTATTTTGGGAATTCATCTTCGGTTTCCTCTCTGTGCGTGTCAGCTGATGATGTATGGCGAGTGATGCACACCGTTATTTTTATACTCTATATAATATATGTTCTTGTTGCGCTTTGACCTTTCACCTGAAGTCCAGTCGACCCGTCCGTGTCACTCTGGGCTCTATTTTCAGTGGAAACTCTGCCCTAAACCGCCTGTCTTTGTTCGGTGCGGAAAGAATCCCATGTGTTCTTGCATGAGCGGGCGTCACACATGGTTTCGCGAGGACAGACTCCAACTTGGAATGTTTTCAAACCACTTTCAACCTAGTTGAACATGAGCGGCGGACCCTTGGGTTATTGTGCCTGCGGAAACAGCTGTCCTTGTCCTTTTCCACTGACTCCTCACCCAGATTTTTAAGGGAAAGGCGGCTGCAAGAACGGCTTGTGTAACCTTTGTACATGGTTTAATCAGGCTGGGGTCAGTCTGGAAAACTAATTTCCCCTGATATTACTGAACACTTTTCCTGTAACTGAAAAGCAGGTTTCTGAATGCTTCCTTAATAGTGAACACGTTATAGCGAACACAAGCTCGCTTGAGCATCCTGGGGTCATGTTCAGGGTCACATTTGCCAGGTTAATCAGAATCTGTTGTGCAGCATGTGTGTTAAAGATGTAGTCATCTGAGCACAAGACGATATTTGATGGATCTTCTGCAGGTCCATCCACATGCGCTTTGAGAAGGAGGTGGAGCTGAAGGGCATCCCAGCGTACCGCTTCACGCCGCCCCGGGACGTGCTGGCCAGCGGGAAGAACAACCCGGAAAACGAGGGATTCTGTGTGACGCCAAAGAAATGCCTGGACGATGGCGTGCTGGATGTGTCTGTGTGTCGGAAAGGTGCAGTACTGCAGACATACACACATAATACATGCACGAACACACACAACTTGCATATATATTATCTAATTAAAATGAAAGATTAAAGCAGTTTCATTTAATATAATGTTTAAATTAATTTAATTATAATTTCATTTAATTTTATACTTTAATTATTGCTTATTGTATTTTTTATGCAGTTGCTATGGAGTCAATAGGGTGTTTTGAGTGTTTTAAGCTGTTTCAGTGCAGTTGCAAGGGTGTTTTGAGTGTTTTAGGGTGTTGCTATAGAGTTGCTAGGGTGTTTTGAGTAATTTAGGCAGTTGCTATGGAATTGCTGTGGTGGTTTTAGTATTTTAGGCCGTTGCTAGGGCGTTCTGAGAGTTTTAGGCTGTTGATGTGGAGTTGCTAGGGCGTTCTGAGAGTTTTAAGCTGTTGCTATGCAGTTGCTAGTGTGTTCTGAGTGTTTTAGGGTGTTGCTATGCAGTTGCTAGCATGTTCTGAGTGTTTTAGGGTGTTGCTATGAAGTTGCTAGGGTGTTCTGAGTATTTTAGGCTGTTGCTGTGGAGTTGCTAGGGTGTTTTGAGTATTTTAGGCAGTTGCTATGGTGGTTTTAATTTTTTAGGCAGTTGCTATGGCGTTCTGAGTGTTTTAGGGTGTTGCTATGGAGTTGCTAGGGTGTTGAGCATTTTAGGCAGTTGCTATGAAGTTACTAGGGTGTTTTGAGTGTTTTAGACTGTTGCTATGCAGTTGCAGGTGTGTCCTGAGTGATTTAGGGTGTTGCTATGAAGCTGCTATGGTTGCTTTCGTATTTTAGGCAGTTGCTATACAGTTGCTAGGGCATTCTGAGAGTTTTAAGGAGTTACTATGGAGTTGTTATGGGGTTTTGAGTATTCTATGCTGTTTCAATGAGTTGCTCGGGTGTTCTGGGTGTTTTATGCAATCGTTTTACAAACTTCCTTTTTTACACCCTTCAGTTACTTTCATTTAATCATTCATTTATTTTTCTACTTTAATTATTGCTCACTGTCTTAAGTGCTTGAGAAGTAATGTGAGCTTCTGTTCTGCACATGTGATTTACTGGCGTTTGTTAACCACACACACACACACTTAACCTAGTCACTCCAGCACATTCCTCATCTCCTCCTGCTGTGTGTTTTTATGCTAAACACATGCCACATTTATGACCACAGAGATCTGATGGTGTTCCAATAGTCACTAAAAACACACTCACACATGTATCTGACTGTGAAAAATGAGGACCTACCAGAGACTGTGTTATTTTTTGTATAAAGCTCATCAGAACTAAAGTTTTAATGAAGTGCTGTTTGCGTGTGCAGAATTAGCCATACTGTTGCTATGCAGTTTTTAGTATTTTTAAGTAGTTGCTATGCAATTTCTAGGGCGTTCCACGTGTTTTGGTCTGCTGCTATGCAGTTGCTAGGGTGTTCTGGGTGTTTTTAGGCTGTTGTCATGCAGTTTCTAGGGTGTTTGAATGTTGTTAGGCTGTTTCTATGCAGTTTTTAGGGTGTTTGGAGAGTTTTGGGCAGTTGCTATGCAGTTACTATGGTGTTTGAGCGTTTTTAGGTTGTTGCTATGCAAATTCTAGGGTGTTCCACGTGTTTTAGTCTGTATGCAGTTTGAGTGTTTTTTTGGCTGTTGTTATGCAATTTCTAGGGAGTTCCACAAGTTTTAGTCTGTTGCTATGCAGTTGCTAGGGTGTTCTGGGTGTTTTTAGGTTGTGGTCATGCTTTCTACGGTGTTTGAATGTTTTTTAGGCTGTTTCTATGCAGTTACTAGGGTGTTCTGAGAGTTTTGGGCAGTTGCTAGGGTTTTTCAGTGTTTTTAGCCTGTTGCTGTGCAGTTGCTAGGGTGTTATGAGTGTTTTAGTCTGTTGCTATGCAGTTTCTAGGAAGTTTTAAGCTGTTGCAAATGAGTGTTTCTGAGTGTTTTAGTCTATTTTCTAGGCACTTTCTGCCTGTCTACTGTGAAAATACTTCTTTGAAACTTTTTCTTTCAGATCTAAGTAAATTCTGGGTATTATTTTGATCCATAAAGTGAAACATACACACAAAATAGCTGCTGACCTTCCTCTCAGCTCTGTGTTTGTGTTTTATGGTTTTCTGTCACGCTGTGCTCATGTGAGCTTCAACACACAATTACCACATTGCCAAAGCATTTGAGCGCTTGCATATTACAGATGTATGAAATAACACACACACACACACACACACACATACACTCAAGAGTGTGTGTTGCCAAACATGAGGGCTGGAAAACTCTCACCTCTGTCCCAGTAACACAGGTGTCTAATTTCTCCTGGTGTGTTGGAGGATCAGGGTTACTCGCGGCTACTCCTGATTGTTTTCATGCTCAAGGTCAGAGTTTCCTTCATCTTCTCATGAGACGAAGTGCCTCTTTAATGTCACGACAGGATGAAACTCCTCGTCTCTCACGGGGGTCATTTCAGAGAAGGCATTGTTAAGACAGTGTGAGGAGGAGACGTCATTTCTGCTGTTATACGTCTGAAAACATTAATAATGACTGTTGTTCTGAGTTTGGAGGACATCCCTTTATCTGACAAGGTCACTGACTTGTGAATGGAAGATGTGTATGTGCTGTAGGATGCTGAATGTTTTCAAACAGGGTTTACTCATTGCTTTGCTTAAGTCACTGAGTGAGTTATTATAATTATAATTATAATCCTGGCAATGAAAAGCTTGTTTTGTATTTTGAAGAAGTCAAGCAGGAGGTCATCTGGGTGATTAATCATACTGCACACGGCAGAAATAGTGCGTGCAATATGTTGTTCTGAAGATATCCACTCATGTTTAAATGTTTAAGCTTGTAATTCTGTAGTGCATGAAACTAAGCACAAGATTTCACTCTGAAAATAGATTTTATTTATGTATTTTTTGTTTATTTAATAGGAACAATGCACGTTCATGAACATCAATTACAATATGTAAACATCAGATTTATATATATATATATATATCTTTATATTTATATTAATTTTTTTGGAATAATTAGTTTTTTGTTTTTGAAAGAAGTCTCTTCTGCTCATCAATATGCAGTACAAAAAACAGTAAAAACAGTAATATTGTGAAGTATTATTAAAATAGCTGTTTTCTATACAAATATATGTTAAAATGATATTTATTCTTGTGATGCAAGTTAATTTAATCCTTTAATAAAATCTGTTTTAATTTAATTATTAATTTAATGTAATCATCATTTTATACATTATTTAACTAATACTTGTTTAAAATAATAATAATAATAATAATAATGTTAAAGTAATTTTTACTGTGATGTACAGTACTGTACTGAAAATTGAAAGTCGTGAAAATAATGTCACAATGGAAAACAAATCTTAATGGTAATACAAAAGCATTTAATTTTCTTTATGCAGTATACAATTTCCTAGTAAATAAAAAAGCCTAAATAATTATGCATGAACTGGTCAAATGAAAGCCTTGATTGCAATGCAAGTCACTTTGGAGAAAAGCTTCAGAAATGCATCAGTGTCAATGATTGTGTGGTGTAATTGTTGTTGTTGGGTGTCTCAGGTGCTCCTGTCGTCGTGTCGTTCCCTCACTTTCATCTGGGTGATGAGAAGTATGCCAAAGCTATCGATGGCATTTCTCCGGTGCACGAGCATCATCAGACCTTTCTGGATCTGAACCCTGTAAGATCTGCTGTGATATGATAAGATGCTTTGAAGTGTTGATTTTTTTTTTTTTTGTGATGTCTCATATTTTTTCCTGTCTGAAGTGTTTTTGTGAAATAATTGGTTTGATTGCTGCTGTCTGGCTCAGATCTTCTGACTTTTCCTCAGACTATGGGAGTGCCTGTTCGTGCCATGAAACGAGCCCAGATCAACATTCATCTCGAGAGAGTGACCGGCTTTCCGTGAGTGATGCTTTCCTGTTTGATATTTTTAATTGGGCCGTGTTGATAAACAGCCGTGAGTGTGTGTTTTATAGCTGAAGGTCTTTGACTTTTTGTCCTTTGTTTCCTCAGTTTGACCAGGAATCTCAACAGCACCATCTTTCCCATTTTGTTTCTGAATGAGGTGAGCGTCAGAGGTTCCTCCTGAACGGGATGATTTAGTGACCGACGGTTTCGTCTCCTGTGAAACTGAATGTTTTCTGATGTTTTTCAGTCTGTGGTGATTGACGACGCTTCAGCGGCGAGGATTCAGAAGCTGCTGCTGATCGTGACTCTGGTGTCTCATTTCCCGCTCATCCTCGTGGCTCTGGGAGTCATTCTGCTGCTCGTCTCCATCATCCTCGCCATTCGCTTCTATCAGAACAAGGTAATAGCAAACACCCAGAACACACTAGCAACTGCCTAGCAACCACCCAGAACACCCTAGCAACCGCCTAGTAACACCCTAGCAACTTTGGTTTTCTCATTTCCCTAGAACACCCTAGCAACCACCCAGAACACCCTAGCAACTTTGGTTTTCTCATTCCCCTAGAACACCCTATAGCAACTGCCTAGCAACCACCCAGAACACCCTAACAACCGACTAGTAACACCCTAGCAACTTTGATTTTCTCATTTCCCTAGAACACCCTAGCAACTACCCAGAACACCCTAACAACCGCCTAGTAACACCCTATCAACTTTGGTTTTCTCATTTCCCCAGAACACCCTAGCAACCACCCAGAACACCCTAGCAACTTTGGTTTTCTCATTTCCCTAGAACACCCTATAGCAACTGCCTAGCAACCACCCAGAACCCCCTAGCAACTACATAGTAACCACCCAGAACACCCTAGCAACCGCTTAGTATCACCCTAGCAACTTTGGTTTTCTAATTTCCCCAGAACACCCTAGCAACTGCCTAGCAACCACCGAGAAACACTCTAGCAACTACCTAGCAACCACCCAGAACACCATAGCAACTTTGGTTTTCTCATTTCCCCAGAAAACCCTAGCAACGGCCTAGCAACCACCCAGAACACCATAGCAACTTTGGTTTTCTCATTTCCCCAGAACACCCTAGCAACTGCCTAGCAACCACCCAGAACACCCTAGCAACACTTTGGCTAAACCCCAGAACCCCATATCAAATGTTTAGCAATGCCTTTGCTCTGATCTATCTGTCTGAAAGACTTCAAACCTTCAAACTACAAGCTTTTCAAACTACTTCAAACTGCCAGCTGTTTAAACATAACGCTTATCTTGAAGGTCATGAAGTGTGTGTGTGTGTGCGTGTGTGTGTGTGTGTGTGTGTGTGTGTGTGCGTGCGTGAGAATGTTCAGGCTTTCAGAAAAATCTCCATTATTCTCCAGTTTATTCTTCACTTTCCCACCAAAGTTTGAACTGAAACCCAAAAATGTGACATTCACTGTCAGCACGGTTCACACGCACTAAAGCTGCCATCAAATCATTCCACGAATATTTCAAAGTGTGTTCTGAGTGGGTTTGTTATGGAAACTGAACGCTATTATTCCACATCAGCCTTTATGAATCAATATTCTCATTCACACGCTTGCTGCTGTAGAGCAGAGAAATCTAAAGGACTTGTGGAGTTTGAGAAAATCAGTCAGCGCTGAAATGAAACAAACTGATGTGACAGTAACTCAGTCTACATCCCAGGAACAAAAATATGTTCTGAGAATGTTATGAAAGCATTAGTTCTGAATGTTCTCTAAATATTCACAATGTAGCATTTAAAACGCATTTCACTGCATGCCATTCAAAAATTCATGTTTAAATGCATGTTATTCAAAATGTTGCCTAAACTCAATTCCACTCGTCCTGCTTAACAAGGAACGTTCTCAGTGTGATTCTGTGGATCATTTTGTTCATTTTCTTTCTTTTTTTTTTTTTTTTAAAAGCTACACCTTTTCCAACTCAGCAGATTCTGATGTTTTCTAGTTTTATTAGTTGTATTTATTGTAAATGTAGGTTAATGTAAGCTGATCAGTTTTGTGAAATGGAAACTGGGGACATTTTTATGCTATTGCTTTTTAATTGTTGTGAATTCCATATACTATCATTGCAAATAATAATTTTCATGATGTTTTTAGGTCAAACTGAGCATAACTGGTTTTAATACAAGTCATCAAAAATCGCACTATTAATAACAGTAAATAATAATAATTGCAATTAGCAGATCAAAGATCAACAGCTCAAAATAGCATTAACAATATTATGACTTTACAAGCTCATTACAAAAAGTAAAACAACAAATATAAGAACATATGATAAATAAAACTGTACTTAAATATTTTTATAATTTATTTATTTTTTTTACATTTTTTAATTGTATTTAATATTTTCATTTTCACTGCATGAAGTAATTTATAAAGTTTTTTTTTTTTTAATGAGGTTAATACCGTTAGTATAGTTTATTTTATTCTCAGATAAATAATACTCAGATGCCATACATTAGTTATATCATTATATCACCGCTGTGCCCTTCAGTAGCTTCTTCTCTGCTTTCAGTTAGTCACAGCGGCTCTTTTTAATGGTGGCGTGACTATGCTTTAAATGACGAGTATCCTGCATCTAGTGGAGTTGAGGTTTCATCCAAAGCCTGCTGTTCTTCTGCCTGTGGTTTATATAAATGAATCTGTCTCCTGACTGCTTCCTGTCATAACTCATGCTTTTCTGCCGCAGGCTGCTCTCATGATCAGTTCACTAACCTAGTAACCATTCTGTGCTTTTGTTTATTAACATGCTGGCTTGTATATCACTCTAACCTGATGGACATCGTGTTGTGCTGATCTGGTTTTGTTTAGACTGAAGTGAAGCGCTTTGATTTCGCTCAGGCTCTCCTGTAAGTTCAGCACTCTTTTCAGGCCTGTTTCACTCATGGGTTCAAGTCGCAGGAAATGCATGAACTGATCAAATTCAAACCCTAAATGCAATGCAAGTCACTTTGGATAAAAGCATCTGCCAAATGCATGAATGAAAATTAAATAAACTCAACAGAAAACGCTGAAATACACTATATACAATGTTTGAGTATAGTAAACGGTCTGGATTATTAGATTAACTAGCATTTGGATGTAAATGTGATCCGCCTCGTGTCATTTGCTTATTCCCATACAGAAATATACATGACATATATTACACAATAACTAGACTGATATTGCCAGATATGTATAATTTTCACATAAGTACATTCTCTGGAGTAGTTGAAGATATGTAAGATATATAAAATCATCATAGTAAAATTTTTATTTGTACAGATGGTAATAATATTTATATTTTTATCTATTATTTATATATATAGCAACCATATTTGTCAGCAATATATATATTTTATCTTTATATGCAACTTTATTAAAATAACCATGGGCTAGATGTATATGTTAATATATGAAATTGTTCCCAGTTCTGATGTTTTTACTTCATATGACTGCTTTATAAATGTAATATATTTACATACTGTATATTACATTTGCATATTGGAATTGGTTCACTTCCAATAACCATTTTAATATTTAGAGTTCGAGTTTATTTGTTTCTGATACCAGTGCATCACAAAGTGCAATTTAACGGTCAACTGTGACAAAAATAAAACAAAACAATAATAATAATTTAAAAATGTAGTCTATCATTGGTCAGACTCAAAAGCCAGGTATGAAAATATACATGCATTTACGTGCATTATTAATGGAAATACTCAGATGTGTGAAACAGGCTTAACTCACTTCAGCTTGAACTGAATCACTAACTAGTCTGGTTAATCATGTGATGCTTGCAAACTAGTTAAAGGACTGAAACATGCTCTACTTAAGTATATGAACTTGTAGTATGTTTTCCAAGTGTTTGTGTAACTCATACTATTACTCATACTTTATTTAGTATAACTCATACTAAATCAATCTTATTGTCTTTTCTTTCTTCTTTTTAGCCATCTGCAAAGAAAGACACGTCATATGCTCCTGTGAGCTCCAAAGTGGACGATCAAGACGAGAAAAATGGCACTTATATCGGCATGATGCCTGTGGACAAGTCATAAGCGGCTGTGAGTGTGTGTGTGTGTGTGTGTGTCACAGATGCTGTCACTCTCAGTAGAGCGGTGTGTGTGTCAATCGTCATGATTCACACGCTGACTCCTCCTCAGGACTGATGCCGTTAGCAAACGAGCATCTCGATGAACGACTGAAGCGTCTCTGCACACTCACACACACACACACACACACTGACACACACACACACACTTCAGGCTCGCTCAGCATCTGTTTCGTTTCATATTTAAACACTTTGAGTGACATTAAAACTGCTGTCAGTGATTTTTTTAGGAGTATCACACATCAAATGTTGAGAAGACACTCAATTCTGACCCAAATGACACCCGCAGCCCTCGCTGTCCGCCCGATCGCTCTTATTTGAATTCCATGCAAATTAAACTTAATGTGATGCATATTTGTCAGTCATACATAATGAGGTCAGATTTCTAAACTGCATAATCAACTAATTTGCATTTATTTGATTTTAGTTAAATAATTTTGTTTTCAAAATGCATTTATTTAAATTGCTTAGAATCAGCATAAATCTATTCAAAAGTATAAACATGGTTAAAATATGACTAGCTGTTGAACAAGCAATTTTCATTTAAATGAAATGCATGAGATTGAAACAAATTATATTTGTTGATGATAAATATATAAACCTGGTTATTTTGTATTTAAAACACATTCAGTTTATTAGTACTCATACAGAAATCTGACCTGTTTCATTTATGACTGACAAATATGCATCGTATTAAGTTTATTCCACACTGTGTGGACACTGTTTTATATGCAATTCATATATATAAATCTTAAATTTAGACCTTTTTTTTTAGTGCAGGGGAGTGGCCTGTATTTTAGCCAATCAGAAACCCTGTCAGTCATTTTGCATGTTCAGATTTGCAGACCTTGGGCTGGTGGGCAGGAGTGCGTCTTAGTGGGCGGGGTTTGGCATAAAAGGCGTATGTGTGTGTGTGTGTGTGTGTGTGTGTGTGTGTGTGTATCTTTAATTGAGTGGAATTTGACATAGGGGGCGTGTGTGTTGTTTAGTGGGCGGAGTTTGACACAGAGCCGTGTGTGTCTTAGTGGGCGGAGTTTGACACAGAGCGCGTGTGTCTTAGTGGGCGGGGTTTGACATAAAGGGTAAGTGTGTTTGTCTTTTAGTGGGCAGCGTTTGACAGAGGGCGTATGTGTCATATAGTGGGCGGGGTTTGACGGTGAATGTGTGCATGTGTCGTTTAGTGGGCGGGGTTTAGCACAGAAGGCGTGTGTGTCTTAGTGGGTGGGGTTTGACATGGTGAATGTGAGTGTGTCGCTTAGTGGGTGCGGTTTAGCACAGAAGGTGTGTGTGTCTTAGCGGGCGGGGTTTTACAGGGTGTGTCGTTTAGTGGGGGAGGTTTAGCACAGAAGGCGTGTGTGTCTTAATGGGGGGGTTTGACAGGGTGAGTGTGTCTTTAGTGGGCAGGGTTTAGCACAGAAGACGTGTGTGTCTTAATGGGGGGGTTTGA
>NW_015639821.1:477502-480404 GCF_001515625.1 Sinocyclocheilus rhinocerous
GAATGTCTGTGTGTGTGTGTTTAGTGGGCGGGGTTTAGCACAGAAGGCGTGTGGGTATTAGTGGGCGGGGTTTGACTGGGTGAGTGTGTCGTTTAGTGGGCGGGGTTTAGCAGAGTAGGCGTGTGTGTCTTAGTGGGCGGGGTTTGACAGGGTGAGTGTGTTGTTTAGTGGGCGGGGTTTGACGTGGTGAATGTGTGTGTGTGTGTGTGTGTGTGTTTAATGGGCGGGGTTTAGCACAGAAGGCGTGTGGGTATTAGTGGGCGGGGTTTGACTGGGTGAGTGTGTCGTTTAGTGGGCGGGGTTTAGCAGAGTAGGCGTGTGTGTCTTAGTGGGTGGGGTTTAGCAGAGTAGGCGTGTGTGTCTTAGTGGGCGGGGGTTGACAGAACGTCTGCAGTCATTTCAGTCGGACACACTTCTGTAAATGTGGTCTTTGATTCTCAAACACTGAACGCAGACGATTGCCTGAATGATTTTAGATGAGAATTGTTCTGAAATGAAGATAATCTGCAAGTATTATTAGACAGCAGTATTGCAATTATAGCGTGCAGTTCTTTTAGTGTTACTGAACTAATATTTCAAGATGTTTTCTGAAATATGAACAAGTATTTTCAAAGGTTCAATCTGTATATTTTCTGTTTTGCGGACAGGATCACACGCTTGTTTTGACATGTTACTGTTTAATGTGTTTGCACTGGCTTTCCTTAAACTAGATGCTTCGGTGTAAACACATAACATAATAACCTCTTATCATAACTCAAGGTATGTATTATCATATTGCACTAAAATACACAATATTAAATTTAATTCTGAAGCTGCACATTTAACGCACTGTGTTTTTTGAGATGGTCAAAATTGTTTTGATCTCTGAGCCATTTATTTGAGTTTTATGATTTCTTTATGTTGTTATATCGATGTGCCAAACATGAATTGAGTTCAAAAAATAAATATTGCACTTGATGAGTTTGATTTGCTTGGATGTCAATGGAGAAAATCAATGTTTGAGTTCAAATGATAGTGTTTGAGACTGAATGTAACGTAGTTTAAATGCCTTTCGTGTCTTTTCAGCATTTCAGGTGTTAAATGATGCAGAATCTTGCCTTCATCAGTGTATAAACTATAAAACTCAGTGGCCTTCGATCTTTGAACACAGACTGTTTAATATTTTCTGCATCTGTCCAGCTCTTAGATTTCTATATTCAGACTGCACAAATAATTGTACAGTTTTGTATATAAATGAAGCCTTTTTCCTGTGGATTTATAAGAAAACACAATAAAAAGTATCCCTGAAAGGCATATATTTGGTCATTTTTGTGTTGTATTTTGTGTTTTTAAAATATTTATATATATATTTTTATATATAATATATTAAAATATTTTTATATATATTATAATTTCATAATTATTTATAATAACTCCTCCTCTACTTCTGATATAGTTTTCTTGAGTAACCAAAATGGCAACTTATAGATTAACCTATTATATTCAAGTCAAAAATAATATTTAACATCACAGAATCAACCTAAACACATTCATTTATACCAAAAAACCGAATTTATAAAGCGGAGAGTTCCGGTGCTTGATTCTGATTGGCTGAGCCGCGTTCAAAGCTGTTGTAAATGACTCTACAAAGTAACATACACCTTTGTTTACGTTTGTCTGTTGCTCGGCAACCACTTTATTGCAACCACAACTGATTCTGAGGAACTACATTGTTTGGTGGAAGAATATCATTAAAGTTTATTTGCTCTGTTTTATTCTGTGAAACCTTACTAGGTATATGGAATAACCGTTTAATAAAAGCAATAAGCCCCGTGAAGCCATGGTTTACAGTGAATTTATAACAGCTAAGGGGCGTTGTTAGGCAGGTTTGTGGGTTAAATCATCTCTTTTAGGAAACAATTGCAGGTTACCACTTTTTACAGTTTACTTGAAACTATTGTTCAGTTTTATTTGACTGAAAATGGTGGTATAAACTAATTGACCCTTATTTGTAAGCTGTTTTGGATAAAAAGT
This sequence comes from Sinocyclocheilus rhinocerous, assembly GCF_001515625.1. Lineage (NCBI taxonomy): Eukaryota > Metazoa > Chordata > Actinopteri > Cypriniformes > Cyprinidae > Sinocyclocheilus > Sinocyclocheilus rhinocerous. The sequence goes on from NW_015639821.1 coordinate 479,516, forward strand.
AAATGAATAAAAGTAAATATATGTAATGCAAATCTATCCCAGAGACCTACAAATAAATTGCTTGATTTCACTGGTAACATGGTGTAATGACTTTATATAGCCAGATCCGCTAAATATGATGTCTTTGTAATTAATGTATACAGCCAAAACTATTTGGCTAATGTTATTTTCAAAAATATTTTTATTTAATTTTATTTATTTATTTATTTATTTATATATTTTTTAATTTTTATTTAATTTTATTATTATTATTTTATTTATTTATTTATTTATTTTTATTTTATTTGCTGTGTTGTGTGCGTGTCGTTGCTCCTCCGCGCCGCTGGGTGGCGCCAGCATCAACAGCAGTAGCGGCGGCGGCGGCGTCACTCTGACACCACAAACTCAGCTTTATTCGTCGTTGCACGATATTACTTCCGCTCGCTAAGAACAAGGTTAGTTTTTCACACATTAACTACGTTTTAGCCTAGTTTTCAATCAGATATACGCTCTTCTACTCTTATATATGATAAGAACATAAGAATGAATTGTGTGAAGCGTGTGTGTGTTTGTTTATAGATCAGATTTATGATTGTAAACAGGAAGACAGCAGCGATCAGACGGAGTTGTAAATATTAATGTAAATATTGAGGAAGTAACGTGTAAAATCGGACTTTATAGGGTCTGATTAAGAATGTACCCAGATCAGCTAAAGATGATGTCTTTGTAATGACTGTATACTGTAAAAATCTTGCTACGGGTAATGGAAAGCTACAGAACAATTTAAATATATATATACACACACACACACACACACACACACACACACACACACACACTCTCTCTCTCACACACAGACACACACACTCTCTCTCTCTCTCTCTCTCTCTCTCTCTCTCTCTCTCTCACA
>NW_015639821.1:480543-482023 GCF_001515625.1 Sinocyclocheilus rhinocerous
CTCACACACACACACACACACACACACAAACACACACTCACACACACACACCTCGGCATCATCAACTGAGATGATACCAGCACAGTACTTTTTATTACATTTGAATAATTTAATGCATATTTTAATCATAAACACCTGTCTATGTAATAATAGATAGAATGGTTTATCAAACATGTCACTGCAAACCTCATTTGAAAGATATTTTGTGAATAAATCTGATGTTCTGCCGTCTCTGCTGTGTGTTTGTCTTCAGTCAGCTGTCAGATATGGTTTGCATTCCCTGCATCGTCATTCCTGTGCTGCTGTGGGTTTATAAGCGCTTCCTGGAGCCCATCATCTATCCCTTCATCTATCCCTTCATCAGCCGCTTCTGGAGGAAAGCAGCCGTGCAGGAGACTCAGAAACACAGCACTGTAAATCAGCATTCAGCATTCAGATCTCACTCAAATCACAGCTTCACAAACCTTACAGCACTAGTTTCTAAATATTCAGTATTAATATATATATATATTTTTTTATTTATATATATATATTTAATTTATTTATATATATTTATTTATATATATATTTTTAATAATATATATATGTTAAAAAAAAATTCTCACTACTGTAGTGTACAACAAAATTCATACTTCATCAAAGATCACAATGCGAAACATGGAAATATAATTAAAACTAGAAATATATATATATATATCCTAATGGGAATTACATATTTAATTTCATTTGTTTATTTAATTTTTTTAAAATATTTATTGCGAGGTGAAATATAACCTGGAAAAGAGATTCAGTCATGTATTTTAGTCGTCTTGTCACGTTAATAAAAACGTTCCTTCATTTTTTTCCCTTTCACTTTGTCCATCACAAGCACACCGTGACATCAAACATCACATCTCTGTAAAGGATGATATAGAAAGTATAATAATCACCCGTCACATTGAGACGTTCCTGTCGTGACCAGAAGAGGCCGCTGTCGTCTCTCGCGCTGCACTATAACAACAAACCAACCGCTTTTGTTGTTCCTATTGAGAATAAAAGACGGATGAATTCAAATGGAAGAAATATGACCGATTTTCATTCATCAGTTGCACAACAAGTGGTTAAAAAACATTAAAGCAAAGCATTCTGGGAACGTTGAATACAGTCGTCCGCAGTCCCGATGTTTCCTGAATTAGTCTGCGACTGATCGGAGAGTGTTTGTGGGGAAACTGTTCTTGGGAGGAAGGTTAGCTGAGATTTCGTGAAACTCTTGATCCCGTGACGTTCGTCTTCGTCTCATTCCATCCAGTCGACCTCGTCGAACTCGTCCTCGTCCTCGGAGTCGCTGTACTCCACCGCGATGCGGCGCGACAGGATTGTGGCCACGTCGTTCCCCACGCGCTCGTGTTTGGCCTCTTGCTCCCGCTGCTCCTCCACCTTCCTCAGCTGGATCCCTGAGAGACACACCGAGGTAAAGCTCCTTATGTTTGCATTCACATTT
>NW_015639821.1:482062-483078 GCF_001515625.1 Sinocyclocheilus rhinocerous
TGTATTATATTAATTATATACATTTAATTATATATTGTTATATGCACATATAAATATGAAATATTAATATAATATACATTTACTTATATTGTAAGTTATTAATATAGATATTACATATTAATACATTTTATTTAACATATATATTTTAATAATATAGTTATATATTACAGTATATTATTTTAACATGCATTTAATTATATATTGTTATATGCTTATATAAATATTAAATATTAATCTACATTTTAATGGCAATATTATTGTATTATAATATATTATTTTAATAATATAAATATTATTACAGTCATTTTCACAGAATAAATCACTTAGAAATGAAACTTCTCTTATTATTTACGGTCATGTTATTAAAAACGTGTTGTTATTTGTTTAGTTTTTTCCCTCTGAAGCGCAAAAGAAAGAGTGTTTTTTCCAGTAGGTTGAGAAGCATCAGTAGCAGTGTTTAGATGAGCGTTCACAGTTCTTCATGCTGTTCATCGTTGTCTTCCTCAGGCTGAATGTAACGGAACGGCAAACGGACCGAAGACAGTGACTGATAAAAAAGCCGACTGACAGATCTCACGCCTCGACAATCATCACGGATGATATTTCAAAATGTCGATATTTTAAAAAGTAAACTAATATATGGACACACACCGATCCTGTCACATTGAAATACTTTAATAATGTTTAATAAAAATGAAGGTAGTAATCTGTAGATTTTGTTTTTTTATCATTCCATGATCATTTACTGATTTCCACTCGGAACAACTACAGATTTTCTGTGTATGACTTATGATGCTTAATTTAAAATAAACATTGAATTATTTTATTTGTGGCTCGTGGTTTACCTTAATGATGCTTTCAGTGGTGGATCTTTATAATAACTAAAATAACTAAATAAATAAAATAAGGTGGTTATGATTTACATGTATTAAGAAAGTTCCATAGCACACAATAGTACTGTACCTAGTAAAACACACGCATACATACACACACACACACACGCACACACACACACA
>NW_015639821.1:483152-488527 GCF_001515625.1 Sinocyclocheilus rhinocerous
ACACTCACACACACACACACACACACACACACACACAGAATTTTAATGTATTTTTTTATTTGTTTTTCATTTTAAAATCTGTTTAAATATATTTTTAAAATTATATTTACTTTTTAAATACATTTTAGCTATTTATAATTATCATAGGTATTATATAATTTTTTTATTCTAGCTATTTTTACTTATTTATTTGAGTTGAAATAATGATTGCCAATAGGCAATGTAATTTTGGCTGTGGCGCATTACTCACTTTCACCGGCAGGAGGCGCCAGAGTCCTGAACCTCGAACCGAACGGAACTGACGTTTTACGCCAACATGCGTCGGCACGAATATCAGAAACGTAGCAAGACCACTGATCTATATATAATGACTATATACTCTATTATAGCTCAGTGAGCAAGACCGAGAGCGCGCGACATACTTGTGATGAGAACCACTTCCGGTTATGATGCTAATGACACGATTAGCTGCAAGTGTTTTAAAGCTCAATAATAATTTTAACAATAATAAAAGCTAAACAAAAATATTTACATGTTATAACATACGTGACTAACAGAGATAAGGTCAAAAATAAGGCAAAAAAATTAAATTGGGGTTAAATGTATACATTTCAGTCCGTTTGAAATCGGTTTTCCGTTAACCGCAAAGCATTGTGGGCCGCAGTGCGCCCCCTTCAGGCGGTAACGGTCATGCCCGCGCGAGTAAATGCCGTTTCGGTTCTGAGGCGTTTAGTAGCAGCGAGCAGATCGGGGATAAATAAGAGACTAAAGATGGCGACGGTGGAGGATTCATGGGACAAATTCGGATCCAAAACTTCTCTTTGGATTACAGAGTCCAGCGATCCAGTCGCGCAGTGAGAGCCGCGAAACCCCGCGACACCGAGCCGAGGCCCGGTTCTGCTTCCGCGGCTCCGTTACAGGGCTTTTCTTCTCTTGCAGCAGCAGCAAATAAAGCGGATTTTGTACTCAGATCGTCAGAACCGACGCCGGATCCCGCTGATATGATCCCGGACTGAATACGAACCCGAGTCGAACTGTTGTTTGGTTCTGGTGGATGGAGGCCTCTGGAGGGAGTCTGTCCGTCCCGGTGTCGCAGTGATTTGGGTCGGAACCGGATCGTGATGTATTTTCTGAGCGGCTGGCCGCGGAGGCTCCTCTGCCCGCTCCGGAGCAGCGAGCGGCCCTTCCTGATCGAGCCCAGCGCGCAACGCTTCTACCTGGCGGTGCTGTCCGAGACCCAGATCAGCATCTGGTCCAGCCGGGTAAGAAACATCACGAACTCATCCATAACCAGTGTTTGGAGTCATTAGATGTTGTTTAAATGCTGGACGGCGTGGGTAGTTTGTGGGTTTGAATCACAAGGCCATTGTGTCTTTAAAGGTGAGCTGATGTGGCTTAGTGGTTAAAGATGAAGGTATAAGGGACAGGAATGATAGATGCTGTGGTTTAGTAGTAAAGGATCTGGGTTGGTGACCCAAAGGTTTTAACTTGAGAATGGACTGTTCGAAAAGAATCGACTTTAAACCAGTTGGTTATGGTTTTAAATGGGTGTTTTAGTGGGGTTAAAAACTAAGAACTGTCAACTTTTAGCACCTGGTTAATCTAGTTAATCACTTTTAAAGCCTTTGTCTTGCAGCAGATTATGTGTTTGAAGTTTTTAAATGCTGTGGTTTAGTGGTAAATGATCAGGTTTGGTGACCCAAAGGTTCAAACATCAGAATTATTCATAGGAACCAGGTTTAGCTGGGTAAGAAACCTAAAGTGACTTTATTAAAGCAATGGATTAAGGGTTTAAATGCAATCCAGTTAACCCTACTCTGTTTAGTAGCGTTATCTAGTGGTTTAGTGGTTAAAGTCTATGTCAACTTTCAGCATCTGATTGATCTAGTTAAACACTTGCTCAGAGTGTGTGGTTTAGTGGTTAAAAATGATAACCCAGTGGTTGTAGGTTTGAATCCCATCCGTTTCAGATTGGCTATAAATATACTAAATTGCTCCCATATGGAGTGCTGCCGTTTAGTGGTTAAGTATCACTTCTGCTTTCTCAGTCTGTAGGTTCAAATCCCAAAAAGGTTTATGTTAACAAAACATAAACTGGTTTTATTCCATGATGCATTCATTCCAGTCACCATTGAACAATATATCGTCCCAATATCAGCATTAAGGGTCTAATGTGGGGTGCTGTGGTTTAGCGGTTACAGTTCTGTGGTGATACTGATCGATGAGAATGTTGTTTTGTTTGGATTAAAATAGGCAGGCAAACAGCCTCATGATCCGAGCTTTGAGTTCATGTTTGAATAATGAATGATGTGACAAAGTGGATCAGGATCAGGTCTAATGAACTCGAGCGTTGAATCTGAGAAGGTTTATTAATGAGCAACATTTGTCAAGTCTATCTAGACTACTGGAGGTTAAAGTGCTGGTTTCGGAGTGTACGTGATGTTTGTCATTGACCGCTGTCGCATCAGACTCGGACATCGGCAGGTTTGGATGTTGTTGCTCAGTGGGTCAAAGTGCAGAAATTCCCCCAGTTTTCCAGAGTTCACAGCTTCTCCTTTGAGTTTTCAGGCTCAGTTTAACTTGTCTTGTTGACTTGAACATATGAGGGTTTGTGTCATGGAGAATCTCACCTGTGTGAGGTGATGTTTGATGTTAGAGTCTCTCGCCTGTGTGTCAAGCGCTCCGTCTGTCTCCAGCGGTGCCGGTGTAGAAGCACTGTCCTGGTGGATTGTTTGAGTCTTCACAGGACCGGAGTGCATCAGTGTTCAGGATACTCAGGAAACAAGAACATCAGAATAGGATGCTTTCATGATTATAAAATGTGCTCACGTTTGCATAATTTTCACTTGTAGAGTGAAACTGCAGTGTTGTGAAGGAGTGTGAACTGTGGTCTCTGTCATCACAGACAGACGGAACGTGTCTTACTCGGTGTTACTGATATTTTTAAACCTAGAGAAAAGAGAGTCTGACCTCTGACCACATCTGCTTTTGACTGACGGTTCAGTTTGAGTTTAATGACAATTTATGTTCTAATTTGCTGAAAATGTACTCACCCTCAGGTCATGCAAAATGCAGATGGGTCCTCTGCAGTGAATGGGTGCCGTCAGAATGAGAGTCCAAACAGCTGATAAAAACATCACAATAATCCACACCACTCCAGACCATCAGTTAACATCTGGAGAAGACAAAAGCTGAATCAAATCCATCATTAAGACCTTTTAACTCCAAACTGTTTTTTTCCTATTAAAATTTAAGTTCATAATCCATATTAATAATACTTCCTCCAGTAAAAAAAAGTCTGTCTCCTGTTGTCTCTCACATCAAAATCCAGCCACATATTTGTTTAGAGCTGTTTTGGGCTGCAAACGGTGTTTGATATTGTGCAGATTTCTCTCCTGATTCAGACCAGACCACTTTTTCACTCTTAGTTTTATCTAGAAGCAACAGTTTGAAGTTAAAAACATCATGATAGATTTGTTTCTTACAAACACACAGTTTCTGGCTTCTCAAGACATTAACTGATGGACTGGAGTGCTGTGGATTACTTGTGGATTATTGTGATGTTTTTATCAGCTGTTTGGACTCTCATTCTGACGGCACCCATTCACTGCAGAGCATCCATTGCTGAACAAGTGGTGTAATGCTACATTTCTCCAAAAGAAACAAACTCATCTTAAACTTGGATGGCCTGAGGGATTTTCAGCAATTAATTGTTCCTTTAATATCAATTACATGTTTTATTATGTAGAGTTTGTGTCTTATTATGCAGAAATCATTTTTTACAATTTGTGTCCACTGTTACATGACCTTTTTTTTTTTTGTATTCGTTGTTTTTATAGTTCAGCCTGTCATATTTTCATACAATGCTCATTGTTTTGTGTTCAGTTCCTGAGTAAATCAGTTTTACTATTGTACACTCTGTACATTCATGGACAGACAGATTTTGACTGATAATCCTTTGTGAGGTCAGACTCTTTGCCGCCCGCATATAGTAAGACTGTCTGGGGAAAAAACCTCCAGGTGATAAAACCTCCAGGTCTTCAGTCAAGAGCAGTGAGTGATTTTTCTGTTTTGTTGTTTTATTAACATTTAAAGGGACAGTTCACCCCAAAATGAAAATTCTGTCATCATTTAGGCTACTCTCAAGTTGTTTTAAACCTGAATGAGTTTCTTTCTTCTGTTGAACACAAAAGTTATTTTGAAGAATGTCGCAACCAAACAGTTGCTGGTCCCCAGTGACTTCCATAGTATATATTTTTTCCTATTATCAAAGTCAATGGGGACCTATTTGGTTACTCACGTTCTGCAAAATATCGTCTTTTGTGTTTAGCACAAGAAAGAAATGAATGCAGGTTTGGGACAACATGAGAGTGAGTAAATAATGACAGAATTAAAAATTTTTGGTGAACTGTCCCTTTAATGACAAGCGGCAGCATGTTTAGTACTATTAGTCTGCTGTCACTTTAAGAGCTGCAAGCAGCCGTTTTTCTTTAAACTGTTTACTTTCACTTTAGACATAACCAACTGTTTATATGTAAACACCAAAGTGTTTTTGACAGTATTAGCGCAATCAGATGCGAAAGATAACCCAGTCCAGTAATCAGATGCTGTTTGACAGGCTTTTTAGTGTGCGCACGCTTCAGGTGTAAATGCTCAGAAAAAGTGCATGTCAGAATGAAATGATATTTAACCAGCAAGACTTTAAAGCACATGCAAATAATGCACTTTTGTGATTTTGAATAAGTGCGGTGTCCCGTGAGTGTAACTCTACCGCTGAGTAACATTTAATGTGAATGTATGGGGTGTTGTACAGTATATTGAGACGGTGGCGCCAGAACTGCAACTGATAGAATGTGCGCTCGCTGTAGCGCGATACTACGATATTTCTTCAAAGGCAGATCCTGGAGACATTTTAATCATCCACAATCAAAAATCGTGATATCGCACACCCTCCTGTCCAACAGGAAGTGCCACCTCTCAAACATGTACTTCCTGCCATTTAATGCCTGGCTGTTCTGTAGCGAGTGTGTAGAGCGTCTCAGATGATCCGGGGAAAAAGAAAGGAATGTGTCTGGAATGTGTGTGTGTGTGTGAAGGTGGAGTTACACAGCTGGAGAGGAAGAGTTCCTTTTACAACACACACACACACACACACACACACACACTCTTGTCAGTAGTGCTGAGGTCATGCATATCAAAGCACCTGGTCTTGACATGTCTGTGCATATGCACACACACACACACACACACACTCGTCTCACTGCGTCTTTATTAGGGCTGTGTATCACCAGCAAAGTCACGATACGATACGTATCACGGTACAGATGCCACGATACGTATCACGATACAGGACTGCACTGAATTTCACCTCAGCA
>NW_015639821.1:491099-491406 GCF_001515625.1 Sinocyclocheilus rhinocerous
GGCACAGATGCCACGATACGTATCACGATACAGGACTGCACTGAATTTCACCTCAGCAGAATTTAGAAAAACAGCTGTTATTAAACACTGCTTACTATAGTGCAATTTCTAACTATAGGCAGAGCAGGCAGCTGACCTCTGCATTATGAAGGGCCTCCATAACTGTACCACAGTACCAATTACATTGCTGGTAGGTTATTATTGCTCAAATTAACACACTCTCTACGATAAAAAAAAAAAAATTAGAAGAGTTCTAAACTAACGCGCTGTCTTCACTGTATCTAACGCACACACGCTCAAGGCTGAT
>NW_015639821.1:492481-508929 GCF_001515625.1 Sinocyclocheilus rhinocerous
TCAAATGGGACTGGCTTCTATGGTCAGATGAAACTAAAAAATGAGCTTTTTAGCAGCAAACACTCAAGATGGGTTTGGTGAACGGGCTGTGTATCACCAGCAAAGTCACGATACGATACGTATCACGATACAGAGGCCACGGTACGATACATATCCCGATACATGACTGCACTGAATTTCACCTCACACTGCTTACTATAGTGCCATTTCTAACTATTGGCAGAGCAGGCAGTTGACCTCTGCATTATGAAGGGCCTCCATAACTGTACCACAGTACAATATAGGTAATGGCCTATGTTTCATGTTTACATTGTGCACTCCCCACCAGGTACAATATTCTGATTGTTTGCGTCTTGTTTTTAAGCCCATAAATAGTAATGTGCTTGTTCAAATAAATTTATATTGTAATGTACTCATTCTAATATATAAAAAAAATCAATTACATTGCTGGTAGGTTATTATTGCTCAAATTAACACACTCTCTACGATAAAAAAAAAAAAATTAGAAGAGTTCTAAACTAACGCGCTGTCTTCACTGTATCTAACGCACACACGCTCAAGGCTGATTTAAGGCTGATTATACTCGACGCGTCCGCAAGTACGCGGCAAATATGACGTCATCGCGGTGTTGGCGGAAGTTCGCTTTGAGTGCGCGCGACGTCGTTTCGCGTGGCGGTGTGCACGACATTTTTTGTAACTTTCCGCGCAGCTCCGCTTCCGAAGATGCACGAGTTCAAAGTAGGGCTGAACAATTTTGGAAAATAATCAAATTGCAATTTTTTTTTTACCAATATTGCGATTGCGATTTAATATGCAATTATTTTTTTTAAAGCTCTTTATGTTCTGTATTATTGATCGCTAAACTGCAAGCTAAAACTAAAACCGGTGTTTTCAGAAAGCAAGCGCGTTTATCCGCAGTGGAGAGAGAGCGCATGCACGTTTGCCAGGTTGACAAAGATAAGTAGCACACTTAGCAGATATTTCCGTATTGCACAAGTGGGAAGCTCTGTTTCGGGTATTACGTCTCTTTATATCAGGCAACTCAGCTGTGTTCCTCTGCGGCCAGATTAAACCTTGTTGTAGCCTATATATATGCTCTATTCATTCTTTTTTAGAAGCCTAGCACTTTTCTACTCCATTTTAAACGTTATGAAAAATTTTAAACAAATTAAGCGTGGTCCACTGCTGCACACGTGCCACACTCGTATCGTAAAATCTCTGTGACGATACATCGTCGTATCGATATTTTGAACACAGCACTAAGATTCCCGTGATCGGCTGCTGTGCTTCCTGTCACTGAGACCGGCATGTTTAACATCAATCACATCTATTTAACCTACAGATTTTATTGATCACAGGATCGGGATCAGGAACGAGATTTAAAGGGATAGTTCAGCTAAAGAAGATCATTCTATCACCATTTGCTCTCCTTATGTCATTCCAAACATGAATGACCAAACACAATGATTAAAATCAGATTACATAAATACTTCTGTAACAGGATATTTAGGCCACTTGATGCGCATGAATTTAAGATGAACTGATTTATAAAGAGGAGTGCATTTAGGAACATTTCTTTGTGCATATGGACATTTTATAAATCATTCATAGGAATTTTTCGTACATTTAGAATCATTCTACACACGTCTGTAAATGAGGCAGTAGCAGATATAAACTCATATTTCAGACTGAGGAGATTCACACTTATTACACAACAGCACTGGTGAAATAAATCCTCAGTGTGTGTGTGTTGTGTAACACTGTGAGATCATATATAATCTGTTCTGTGTGGGAAACTAAGATGAGGACTACAGGTGGGCCGTAAGTCAACAATAACCATCATATTAACCATTAACTGTTAAATTAAACTCACTGTACATCAGTCATTGTGATGATTTTGCAACACTGTTCTGTTTGTTTGAGCAGCCACACATGTCAACTTCTGACTCAACCAATCATGTGAGTTTGGGGCGGGACTATCTGTTTGACTGACCAATGACAGACAGTGTGTTTGGAAACAGTCATTATTATTATTTTTGCAGGTGATTTTTCACATTTTTGAGTTCCTTGATGCTGTGTTTGCATGTCTGCACATTTGCAAATTACTGATCTAAAATATCAGGTAATTGGGGTTAGTGATCATCTGGGCTGTGTCTCGATCCACTCGTTCCCTGTGATGTGAATCACTATCGTTCAGGTAATAATAAAGGCCTCAGTCAGCTCAACAGTTACCCCTTTAGATATGTTTTTGTGATCTGATGATGATGTGACGTCTGTAGAGTTGAACTCATTTGTCTGATGAGCTGCTGGGTCGAATAATTAACTTATAAATAGATCATTTAATGTGCCATGACACTAAATCTAGGTGATTTATTAGAGAGATGTACTCAAATGTACATGACACTAAAAAACACACATACACAGATGTGAAATATGATGATGGTGATGATGAAGAGTAGGGTAGTGTTGCTCTTCTTGTTTTGTTACAGTAAATCAATCATAACAGAGCAACATGAGGACAGTGAAGGATCGATTAAAATGTGTTGTGACTGACACAACTCTTCTGCTTGTCTTTTTGATTTGTATTGTTCAGGATGGCAAATATGATGATTTTTAGACAAGACATTACAGGCAAAACCATTGTAATTTTTGAAGTTTTTGTCCGTTTTGCTTTCATAACGTGTCATTTTCAGAATAGTAGAAAGCAAATATCCAAAATACACCTTTGAGTGTTTCTCAGTGGTGGGTGAAGTACCTAAAAGCCACACTTAAGTAAAAGTACAGATATCTTACCAGAAAATAACTTTGGTAGAAAAAGTCAGTTTAGAATATACACGTTTACTTACATGTACTTACAGTGTACCTACATAAGAAAGTTCTGGTAATACAAGGTAACTACATGGGGTAGGGTTAGGTTTAGGGGTAGGTTCAGGGTTAGTATCTAGTTATTACATAGTTATTGTAATTACTATAAGAAGTACATAGTATGTGCATGAGGAACAGCACTGTAAAATAAAGTGCTTCCTCATTCACACTGCTTTATATGATATTTTATTCCTAAAAACATGGTAAAAAAAAAAAAAATTTCTGATTTATTGAGTGATTCTGTTTTGGTAGTGTATGCAAATTACTGCATATTTAATTAGATAATGATTCATTTGCATATTTAAACATAACATGTTTCAGAAAACTTGTAATTCAAAATAATTTTCTTAATGTGCTGTGATTAATCAGCTGGGGAAAATATGGTGATATTGATTACATTTTTTACCCTGTGCGCCTGTGGTGTCTTGTCTTAAAGAAACGTGCAGCACATAATATTCTTCCTGAAGTTTTTAAGCTAGTCATCACTAGGGGTTGCACCGACTAGTCGACTAATCGACTTCAATGCTCTGCCATGACGCTTTAAGCTTGACGTCAACTAGTCGCTGGTCCTATAGAGGGCGCAACAGGATAAGAAATCTTTGAAGGACTTCCACATTTACGCTCTGTTTCCAAACAGTTCAAATGACAAATAAATGCATACTCTGAAAGCGCTCCACAAGACGTGTGATTATATTACTGGATGCTCGAAATTGAACAGGAGAATGCATGTTTTAAACAGCTTATTCTGTTATAGGAGCAACAGCCATGTGGGCAGCGCTGTGTCATATGCCATAGCTGTGCACAAGCTGTTTATCACAGCTCCAGACTTATTTGTTCATTAATGACATCATCAGCGACTAGTCGACTTCGACTCGACTTTCATCACATAAAAGTCGACTTCAAAAAATCAGAAGTTGTTCAACCCCTAGTCATCACCTGTTAATATATAATAGACAGTTTTGCACAGACAGTTTGTCAGGGTTAGTACGTGAGTGATCACACTAGCCTAAATGTTTAAGTGTTAAGGCTTGTTCTCACCAAGAACGATAACTATATGAGCATTCACACCAGCGGACGATAATGTTCTGTTTATTATTAATTTACTGTGGTTTTGTGGTCTCTCGCTCTAAATGCTCGAGCTCTTTAAAGTCAGATGGATTCTGGTTGGCAGACAGTGTTTTTATAGTTTATCAGCTGGGAAAAAAATCAAAAAGTGGTTCCAACGATACTGTTATACTTATAGCTTTACAGAAAATGCATGTTTCAAATATGACATCAATAGTGCAGACGATTGATGTGATTTTTGCTGCATGATTTTTGCTATATTCTCTTCTTTGTCAGGGCTGTTTTCCTTTCTTCATTTAGTCAGGCTATGCGTCACGTGGGCTGAGCGGCCTGAAATTCATCTGTTAAAAATGTGCTAAATGTGCCGCTTTTGATGTCAGTTTACTTCAGTTTTACACAATAGCTTAGCATAAATAAGAAAACATTCAAGTTTAAAATGTTAATATCTCAGTTGCTATGGTTGCAGGTGTTTTATCAATGCCATTGTGGGAATAGAATCAGAAAGTGACTTTGTCCGTACAGAAGGTCCGATAGTAAATATGGCTGTCAATCACGAACACCCGCTGTGAATGTGGCTGTTGATCGCCGCTCGTTCCTCTCGTGTGGAATCTGAAGCCCGTCTGACCTTTCGTGACCCCTGAACACACACACACACTGAAGGTAAATGCAGTGCAACTCTGTGACGTTAGTGTAAGTTTTTCATGAGTTTTACAGTCACGTGGGCTGAGCGGCCTGAAATTCATCTGCTAAAAATGTGCTAAATGTGCCGCTTTTGATGTCAGTTTACTTCAGTTTTACACAATAGCTTAGCATAAATAAGAAAACATTAAAGTTTAAAATGTTAATATCTCAGTTGCTATGGTTGCAGGTGTTTTATCAATGCCATTGTGGGAATAGAATCAGAAAGTGACTTTGTCCGTACAGAAGGTCCGATAGTAAATATGGCTGTCAATCACGAACACCCGCTGTGAATGTGGCTGTTGATCGCCGCTCGTTCCTCTCGTGTGGAATCTGAAGCCCGTCTGACCTTTCGTGACCCCTGAACACACACACACACTGAAGGTAAATGCAGTGCAACTCTGTGACGTTAGTGTAAGTTTTTCATGAGTTTTACACACATGCGCGTGTGTGTGTGTGTGTGTGTGTGTGTGTGTTGAGTTTTACAGCTCCCCATTGGCAGAATGAAACCAACACTTTGCTTCCATTTTTGGGTGTTTTTCTTTGTGGCCGAGCGCTGTTCTCATCTGCAAATCCGTCTCCGTCTCTCGTTTCTCCTGATGTGTTTCCCTGCTGCTCTTCATTTCACTGGGAGAATGTTGTGCGTTTCTGTTGATCTGTAAAATAAAGACATAAACACACATGCTTTGAGACATTAAACGTTTATTTTTCCACTATTAGACTATTCGGTGTAATTTCAGTGTCTTATTACATTTTGTCTTATGAGTATTTTGGGTTATTCTCAACTTTATTGTGTGTAATCATTAGCAAGCAGTGAACATTAAACTAAAATGACTTTAATGCAGTTAGTTCTGTTGCTGTGTGAATCATGTAGCAGTCATATTCCTAAATTTGTTTAGACATGCACTTATTTTGTGTTTACTGCAGTTTGTAGTTAGTTCCTCTAAATGTTTGCTTCTCTGTCATTTCTGCTTTTCAGGACACTTTCACTTCTGTGCTTTATACGACAGATTCAGTTTCAAACTGAACAATGAATTCGATTTTTATATTTACTGAAAATGTGTTGTTTACGTGAGGGTGTTGCTAAGTGATTGCTAAGGAGTTCTGAGAGGTTTAGGCCTATAGCACATTTAAGAAAATTTTTTATACTTTTTTTTTTATAATTTAGCATGATTCCAAACTGCTTCTATGCAGTTGCAAGGATGTTTAGGCTGTTGCTGTGCAGTTACTAAGGTGTTCTGGGTGTTTTAGATGGTTGCTGTGAAGTTGCTAGAGTGTTTTAGTCAGTTGATATGCAGTTACTAGGGTGTTCTCTGGCAGCTGCCTAAAGAAGTTGCTAGGGTGTTCTGATTTTTATGTTTTTAAATGTTTTTTTTATGTTAGGGTGTTATTAATGTTTTTAGGCTGTTACTATGCAGTTAGGGTGTTCTGAGTGATTTAGGCAGTTGCTATGTAGTTGCTAAGGTCTTCTGGATGTTTTAGGCTGTTGCTAGTGTGTTCTGAGTGGCCGTTGCCAAGCAGTTACTAAGGGGTTGCAAGTATTATTTCAAAGTCTGGGATTTTGTTCCGCTGTTTTCTGGTCCAGCAGGTGAAAATGGTGCATTTGATCACTTCATAAACAGCACGCATGATCTGAGCAATCATTCAGGTCTGAGCTCAAACACTAAAGCACTCTTTGTGCTAGGGCTGTGCGATTTGGGGGAAAATATCAAATTGCGATTTTTTTTGACAGATATTGCGATTGCGATTTGATTTGCGATTTTAAATTTGGAAAGTCAAGCTTCAGCTCAATATTGTCAATAATGTGCAGCACAGTATGGGTAGGTGCGCTCACTCTATTGGTTAGTAAGACTGCAACTCAAGGCTGGCAGTCATGCATATGCTCTGGAACAGAGTAATATCGCGTCCACATCGCAGGCTTTGCGATTAGGAAATCGCAACGTCTCAAATCGCGATTTCGATTAGATTTCGATTAATCGCACAGCCCTACTTTGTGCTAGCACTAGTACTAGTGATGATGATTGACTCGGTACGTAACTAAACCACACTGACTCAAATGAATGTCTCATTTTGTCTCTTTCTCTCTGTCTCTAGCCCAGCGTGTTGATCGTCAGTTATATCGAGTCTGGGAAAGCAGCCGCACAGTTCGGCTTCTATCAGCAGGTGGAATGGAAGCCCGACGACTCCATGATCGCAGTGGCGGTGAGTAAAACATTTCTGTCTCTCATGTGAGTGCGGTTAATGAGGAGGTGACCCATCTGTCTGTTATGTAGCGAGAACTTGTGCCATCCAGCAGGTGCCACCATGATGCCAAACTGTTGCTATGCAGTTGATAAGGTGATGCAAATGTTTTTAGGCTATTGCTATGCAGTTGCTAGGGTGTTATGTGTGTTTTAGGCTGTTGCTATGTAGTTGCTAGGGTGTACTGAGTGTTTTTGGCCATTGCTATGCAGTTACTAGGGTGTTCTGAGTGTCTTAGGCTGTTGCTAGGTAGTTGCTAGGGTGTTCTGAGTGTCTTAGGGTGTTGCTAGGTAGTTGCTAGGGTGTTCTGAGTGTCTTAGGGTGTTGCTAGGTAGCTGCTAGGGTGTTTTAGGTGCTTGCTATGCAGTTGCAAGGGTGTTGCTATGCAGTTGCTAGGGTGTTCTGAGTGATTTAGTCCTTCAGTCTTTCCAACTAGTCCCTCAGAAAAGTCATGTAGCTGACTTTCAAAATATGTAGTTTTACACGCCTCTAGTCTTTTGTGTGGAGTTTGATCGATTGATTGTAACTACGTTTCTTCAACCACAAATGTTCCCTGAAAGTTCTCCATGCTGGCAGAATAGCATTAATCTCAGCGCTTAACAGGCCTAGCGAGTCGCCCACATTAGTGGTATTTTAAGGCATTATGTGTGAGGGCTGTTCCAGAAGTTAGGCATAATTACTCCAGTCACACGTGTCCTTCACAGACGAGACGATTGTTGAAATGTTAATGTGTCCGTCACTGCATATAGTGAACAAAACAAGCGCTGCCGTTTCTCTTTTGTTTGGCTGATAATTGCTGTCATTCTGCTGTATGAATGCAGACACACAGACCGAGACGAGGAGAGATGGCTCCACGTTTGACTCTTTGCATGCTCACGTCTGTCAGTCACGTTCATTACAGTACGGTACTGTGATTTGATTTCCTTTTATTGATCCATCACAGCATCCTCTAAAATCTGGAAGCCCTTTCTGGATTTGGCTGATTAACCCTTTCCACCATCTAGGGCTGGACAATAATTCAATATCAATATGTATCGCGATATAATTTTTTTCAATAACGGTGATATGATTTTTAAACACATTTCCGATATTTCGATATACATTACCAGTTTCCCATACATTGATTTATTTGTGCCGTTTGACTTCGTTGAATAAACATGAGCACTGCACGTTTCAAAATCA
Source organism: Sinocyclocheilus rhinocerous (assembly GCF_001515625.1). Classification (NCBI taxonomy): domain Eukaryota; kingdom Metazoa; phylum Chordata; class Actinopteri; order Cypriniformes; family Cyprinidae; genus Sinocyclocheilus; species Sinocyclocheilus rhinocerous. Next base: position 500,513 of record NW_015639821.1, read on the forward strand.
AAAAATGTCGCGGGTGTTTTATATAAATGTATCTGTGAAGGGAACCGACTGTCTTCAGAAAAGTTTCGATGGCATTTTCATTTGATCTGATAAAGAAGCGTTCATGAGCGGAGCTGCTTTGATTACAGCCATTACTGGAGAAACAGCTAGTTTTATCACTCTAAAAGCGCCTCCTGCTAGCAGAGCATGAGTTTTCATTTTAAATAAGCCCGTCTCCAGCAACATTTCCAGTTTTTGTTGTTGTTAAATTTTTTTGTTTTCTGCAGCGACTCTAAAAGTAAGAAACTGCATAAAGAAATGGTCATTTCTGGTTTTTATGACATATTAATCACATTTTCATACAAAACTTGTATGAAAATGTGTTTTTTTTTTTGTTTAATGCAGAAAAATCACATATAATCATATCAAGTCACATTATGCACACATTTTAAAGATTTTTTTATATCATCATCTTCATCTTTATATATATATAGTTTTTTTAGAGATGCACCGATTGCAATTTTCTTGGCCGATTCCGATTTTTCGTTAGTGTGACCTGCTGATACCGATTTTTGCCGATTCCGATTTTCTTTCCAAGAACTATAATTGACAGCATACACAAACAAAAATTTACTTTTCTTCAACGCAAAGTTTTATTTTCATTAAAAAAAACACAAGTAAAAAGTCAGTAATAAAATAAGAACAAATAAAAAAATTGCAAACAACAGCACAAATATAAATGCAATAGAATAATGAGAGCTATGAAACTAAGTTTTTCAGGTTAAGTAAGTTTTTATTCACGTAAGAAATACTACAGAAGTTAAGGTAATCAAATGTAAAGTAACACATCCAGTGTAATTTCTGTAGTCTTCATTGTAAAAATTAAATACAGATTATCTGTGCTGGACAGTATGTGTTAGTGATTTTGGACTTGTTAGGAGATGAAGTTTTGTTCAGTGACAGTTGAATCGGATAAGTGTTGTTTTGGTTGATGATGTGCTCCGTCCCATCGGTCAGATCTGAGGACTCTTGTTTGGTTTCTGCAGGGGAATGAGGCATCGCTGTGATGACAATCTGACCTAACGACACGCTTAAATCAAACCTGTGTTTCTGCCGTCTGGATTATTTACAGCAGTTATTTCTGGGACTGAAACACACTCATTTGATTGTGAAACGAGTCTGACAGTAAACAGTGCAATAGCTGGAATGTAAAACTTGTAATGCCATGTTTCTGTATTTATTTGTGTTTTTGACTCGTTTGTCAGATTGGAGTTTGTTTGCAAACGGCCTCGTTACAGGGCCGAAACACATCAGCAGCTCTGTGTTAAGAGAGGAAGTCAGAATCATGCAGCGGCTTGATGACGAATGTAAATCTGCTGCTAGTGTGCTGCTCAAATCGGAGCTGGTTCATTCTCACCACATCAACAGCCTGAGAATCGCTGACTTGAGCCTTTTCACTGTGTTTTGACGCTTTTATCGTCCTGTCTGTATGTAAATGTGCAGATCGCTGAACCTGGTGCCTTCCTAAAAACCACAAACACTTGTTATGATTATCTAAACATGACACGGTGCATTTTTTAAAATATAAAAATCGCTGTAATGTACAGCTTCAGGGTTGTTGCTTTATTTTATAAAATGCTCCTTTATTTCATAACCCCCCATTTAAGATTTTTAGAATTGTGGTTTCATTTATTTTTTATTGTAGTTTATTTTATTTATTTAAAAAATACTTAAATTGTGAAGGATTTACAGTATGTGTAAAATTTATGCAGATTTTTTTTAGTAATGAATGGTAATGTTTTTATTAATGTGAATCTAGCATAGAGTAATTGAACATAGAGTGAGAGATTCACCCATATATTGTGTTCAGCCATTTATTTCAATCTAAAATAAAACATATTTAAGAAAATATAATAATAATAATAAAAACAATAATAATTATAATTATACAATAATAATAATAATTTATTATTATTATTATTTTATATTACATTACAACTGTAAAATTACAGTATTTATATTTACTATATTTATGGCCGTCTTAATTTCTTAATTTTGAAAACATTTTGATTGAAAGTTTTTTAAAAATGTATTTATTTATTTTTATACAAAGAAAGTCACTGGGGTCCAGTGTTGTTTGGTTTCCAGCCTTCTTCACAAAATCTTTTGTGTTCCACTGAAGAAAGAAAGTCATGGCGCTTTGATGACTGCGCGTCTCTTCTCAAGGTTGTCACGCATGCATTGATGTATGGATCTGGTGCAGACTCTTTTGAGTTGACAAACAGTAACTTTTTTTCTCTTATCTAAAGGAAACATGACTGATGAAATTGTGAAACCTGTGTGAAATTGCTCGATGTTAGAGGGCTGTACGCTGGAGGGAATTATTTCAATGCGTTTCTCCTGCCATGACAGGTGACTGAAGACAATAATCAGAATTCATATGACGCTTGGAAACGATCCATTATCCTGTGTATACGTAATGGATCAGATCCGCTGCTGGTCCGGTTCACTCCTGTAATCATCCTTCAGCAAACAAGCGGTTCAGGACACGCAAATGAGATGCAGTTAAACATGGCAGCGTTGTGTAGAAACACTGGAGACTGCTGTGTTAAAGTCTGCTCGCAGAGGGTTACCTCCACTAAATGCTAAATCTGAATCCTTTTACAATGATGCAAGGTTTTCCCCCCCTCTACCATAGGGTATTTTAAATTTTATTTTTTTTTATTTTAGAGGTTTATTCTAAATTTTGTTTTATTCTAGATTTATTTTCATTTTAGGTTTATTTTATTTTAGATTTTATTACATTTTTATTCTATATTTATTTTTTAGATTTTATTTTATTTTTATGTTTAGATTTATTTTGTAATATAGATTTTATTCATTATTTTAGTTTTTTTTTATTCTAAATTTATTTTATTTGAGATTTTATTTATTTTATTCTAGAATTTTATTTTTATGTAATTTTGAATTTTATTTTTAGCTATTTATTACTTATATTTTTATTATTCATTATTTATTGTGTTTGTTTTTTTTATTGTTTTTTAGTTTTTTTCAGTGAAATTAAAAACTGATATTTATGGTTTTGTCTGGAGTATTCAGAATCTGTACTCCACACATTGGTGTGTTGATATTGTTTGTGTTTGATGTAAAGTGATATGTAAAGCACAGGTGTGCAAATGTTTCTCTGCTCTTCTGATGACAATTCAAATCATGTTCAGTGTAAACTGATGCATCGGCCGGCGTCTCTCGTCGTGTTTTACGTTGCGTGAAGGTTTTCTTCAGCTGTGTTCTGGAATGCTGCCGTTTGTACAGTGACTTCCTTGCGATTCCTCCGTCGCTGAGCAACCAGCTGTAACAGGAAGGAGTGACATTCCGAGAGGCTTTGTGTGAGTTTCTGGCTCACGTTTGGCTCTTAGTGAGCTGTCTTAATATCTGCTCCCTACATAGGCAGCTCACTTCTTAGGGGACCTTTACACAGAGTGTACCCATATAGCAAAAAAAACATTTGTAAGTATATTTTTAAAATTTGCATCAAAATATTGCCAAAAATGTAGCACTAGTATAGACATTCAAATGTATTTATATTTTTTCGATAAGTTTATTTACATGCACTATAAAAAAAATTAAGTTTTAGAAAAGATAAGATTATTGGAGTACGTTTTAGAAAGAAACTCCAATTTTAGCCTTTCGACTTAAAAAATTCATGTTTAACTCAATGTGTTGCTGCTGTTTCTTTTTAATTCTTTGTGAAATTTACTAGCGATTTCTGAAATAAAATAATTTCATATATATATTTTGGACAATTATATTTTTAAATATATTTTTAAAAAAGTAAAAAAAAAATTATCATTGAAGCACATTTTTTAATATACTTTGTGATTTGTAGCAATTAAAAAAAAGATACATTTGAAACACTTTTTTGTTTTAAGCCATGCTGTTTATAAAAAAAATTTTTTTTAGCATATATTCCACATATTTTTTGCGTTTGGCTGTTGTTGCATTTTGTTTCTTAAAGGGGTCATATGATGCGATTTCATTTTTTCCTTTCTCTTTGGAGTGTTACAAGTGCTCCCGTATCAGATGTGTGTCTTCGGTTGCTGCTGGGTGTGTTTAGAGTTGAGTCTGATCTCAGAGCAGTTTGCAGCCGTTCACAGGTTCAGTCGTATGCAGATCTGATGTGTGTCTGATCATCTCTCTGTTCGGCTTCAACAGCAGCTACTCGTTCTTACTTGACTGGTTGTCCAAAAAAAGTTGTCAGCAAGTCAATGTTAAAGTCAACATGGGATGTGTAAAATTCAAATGGCTTTTAAATGTTTCCCTTTTTTGCATTCATGTGATTCGTAATAGCTATTACAGGTTACTGAGCTACTAGTCATGTGATCCACAACTAATCAACACAGGCCTAAAGCATTAACCAGTGTTATTAGTATCATTTTTGTTAACATTGTGAATTAGATTGTATTTTCACTTTAATTTTAGTATTTTTGAAAAATATTTTATTTTAAATATATATATATATATTTTTAAATTTTTTATTCATTTATTTTTTTAGTTTTAGTTTTTACTTTTTCAAATGAAAATAAATGAAAATAATACGTTGCATTATCATCTTTATTTCAATTAACAAAAAATGTTTTAATAGTTTTAGTTAATAGTAATAACACAGTTACATTATTATTCTAAGAAATAATTTTAGACCTAATTTGAAACGATTCATTTAGGAAGTGAGTTATCTGAACGATTCAGTTGATTATTAAGAAGATTCATTATAAAGAACCAATTCAGTGAAGCGGTTTGTTCAAAACCTAGACCGAGTGTTGCACTGCATGCTTGTTTTGCTTCAGTGAATCATTTCTTTCAGTCATTCCACGAAACGAACCATCTGAACGAAGCGATTCACTAAAATCCGTCAGACGTCTCGACCCAACGCAACGCAGACGGAATGCATCACTTCCTCTTTTTCACTGCTGCCCGTCTGTTCTGAACAGAGTAAAGCGGCATTCAGGAGGAAGAGCGGCGCGTCTAAAGAAAGCGCTGCGGCCCGCCTGAAGAGTGTTTGAGGGGATTCTGGGAGTTTTGGCTGCGTCTCGCTCCAGCTGTGGAAAACAATCTGTTCTGGGTGCTGAACTCTACAGGAAGTTCATCTCTCTCTCTCTCTCTCTCTCTCTCTCTCTCTCTCTCTCTGCTTCCACATTCTTCACTGCGTCTCCTTCCAGTTTTCCCTTCATCTGTCCTTCCAGAAGCTCTCGCTCTCAGCCTTTTCCACTTGTTTTGAACCCCTCAGTCTTTCCACGTGTGTCTGAAGTATTTTGAGTCCTCTTAGCCACGTGTACGGCTGAACATAAAGAGACCAGCTTTTCTTAAGTTGTCTCAAGAAAACAAGTCATATACATAGTACATTTACAAGTACATATTTGCTATATAGTCTCTGCTGCTCACCGAAACTGCATTCATTTGATCAAAAATACAGTAAAAATTGTGAAATATTATTACAATGTAAAACAGCTGTTTTCTATGTGAATATCTGTTAAACTGTAATTTATTTCTGTGATGCGGAGCTGAATTTTCAGCATCATTACTCCAGTCTTCAGTGTCACATGATCTTCAGAAATCATTCTAATATGCTGATTTGCTGCTCAAGAAACATTTCTGGTTATTATCAGTGTTGAAAACAGTCGTGCTGCACAGTATTTTTGTGGAAACCGTGATGCATTTTATTTTACCGGATTCTTTGGTGAATAGAAAGCTCAAAAGAACAGCATTTATTGGAAACAAATCTTTTGTAACATTATAAATGTCTTTACTTTTCAACAATTTAATGCTTCCTTGCTGATAGTTTGTTCATCATTAGTCTTGTGTTGAATGGTGCATTGTAAATGTTCTTGATTTCCATCTGGATCTGTAGGCGTCATCTTTATTTCTGTCGTTCTTTCAGATGTCAGTGTTCATAATGAGTGTTTCGCAGTTTTTCCTTCCATTTTTTTGCATGCGGTCGTCATGGTGACGGCTTTTCCATTCTGTTCCTCTGAAGTGTTTTGACCGTTTTTGGCATTGCTCTGAGTACAATTCTTGACATTTACTGTGTCAAACAGCAGTCTGAGTGCCGCTTCAGCACTGAAACACAGAGCGCGTGTGCTTTACCCTTCAGCCCTGTTGAACCTGTCTCGTGTTTTAACTTGTGTAGTTTGGTTGATGAGCATCACACCACCTGTTCATGTTTCATCCGTTTAATTTGAGTAGATGAATTTGTGCCGAATACTGTAGAGTTTAATTGGATACACAACCTTTGACGTCAGTGTGTTTCACCTCCGTTATCTGTTTATTGTGCTGTCCTAATAAACTATTCACGTTATATATGGTCACTTGTTTGATTATTGACATTTAGCATTCCATTTCCTTGCTGTCTGGTTGAGAAGCGCTACTCTAGAGCAGTAGATCAGTCAAGAGCGCTACTTCATCAATCTGAGAGGAGAAAGCGTGCAGTTCTTGTGTGAATGTGTGTGTGTGTGTGTGTGTGTGTCCTGCATCAATTAAACAGTGTGTGTTACTCTACACCTCTGACACCTGATCACCTTCATCAATGATCTCTCTCTCTCTCCAGGCTGCGAATGGTTACGTCCTGCTGTTCGACATCATCGGAGGCACTGATGAGAAGTACCTGTACGAGCCCGTCTATCCCAAGTGAGTGACCCTTGACCTTTCCTCTTTTAGCTTCAGCAGATCCACCCGCCCCAGCATCACTTCCTCTTCCTGTTCCTCAGTCATGTTGTCATTGTTCTTTCTCCTGTTGATGTTCCTCTTGAGTGTAGAGAGTGTACGGTAGATGGATGCTCTGGAGAAGAAGAGTGACCGCCATGTTTTGTTTTGGTTTTATGCATTTATTTTTTTTCTAGAACTCCACATGGCTGCCAAAACAAAAATATCAAAAACAAAATCATGATGCATCGTGAGGTTTGATGCTGTTTGAACGACGGAATCCGACTCTGGAAAATGTTCTCCTTCTCTAGAACCATGAGCTCATGTGACGTTTCTCTAAGCAGAACATGTATTTGTCGACTTTCCTGCAAAGACATGTCCACACTCACAATCACACACAATCACACACACACACACCTGTAGCCCACAGCGGTTTAGTGACACACACACACACACTGACCTCGATTAGACTCTGAAATTACAAAACACCCCCCCACACACACACGCATTTGCTCACACACACCTGTAGCCCACAGCGGTTTGGTGACACACACACACACACACTGACCTTGATTAGACTCTGAAATTCCAAACCACACACACACACACACACACACAGAGTCAGAGCTGCTGAGAGCTGCGTTCAGGTCGATGTTTGTCATGTCAGGACGTGTCTGACACACATTCTGTCTGTCTCTTTGTGTGTCGATGTGCTCATGTTTGCAGGTTTCCTGTAATCATCTGCCAATAAGAATGAGTTGGGAATGATTATGAGTGTTTATAATGGTGTGTGTAATGGAGCATTATGAACTCTCAGACTAAACTGATTATGTTGTTCTTCCCCGTGTGTGTGTGTGTGCGTACGTGTGTGTATGTTTTAGGAGCAGTGCTCGTGTTAAGGTGACTCCGGGTTATAAAGAGGAACAGTGCGCTCCAGCTCTGACCTTAGAGATGAAGAAACCCGTCGACCTGGAGGCTCCAATCAGCTGGTACATAAATACACACACACACTCGGAATGATCCAAAGAGCATTTTGAGCTTCAGTGGAAAAAAAAAGCATTTGACCATCTGTACAAAGTGTCACATGATCCGTCTCAGTCCCAGAGAAATCTGAAGCACAATCTGAAGATTTTGTTTTGACACACACACACACACGTTTGTTTTTGTGAATTGTGGGGACATTCCATAGGCGTAATGAGGAAACTTTGTGAATTTTTACTTTCTCAAAAAAAACTCACCCTGTATGATGTATAAGCGTTTTGAAAAATGGGGACATGGGGTAATGTCCTCATAAGTCACCTTTTCCTTGTAATACCTGTCAAACCCATGTCATTATACAAACTTGTGTCCTCATATGTCACAAAAACGCACACACACGTCTATATATCTGTGTAATAATAAGTGTAATAAGTGTGTCCAGTGTCATTTTAGTATCATTTTAGTAACATACTGTTTAAAGCTTTTAATTAATATTTTGAATTCTTTTATTTTAATTTTAGTTAAGTAATTTTGTATTTTTTTTAATTAGTATATATAAAATAAAATAAAATGTGTATTTCAGTATTTTATGTCTGTCTATTAGAGGTCTGCACGGGCTTTAAAGTGAAGTCCGAACCCGGCCCGTACCCGAGATTGTCTGACCTGACCTGACCCGAGCGGCACAGTTAAATTTAGAGCCCGAACCCGAAATCTTTTTTTTTTTTTTTTTCTCCCAACTCAAATAGTCAATAATAAAAAAAAAT
>NW_015639821.1:508978-511859 GCF_001515625.1 Sinocyclocheilus rhinocerous
TTTATTTTTAGTTTTTGTTGACTTTTCAGTTAGTAATTTTAATGCTAAACCTAAACTTATTTCAGTTTATTGCCAGTGCAACATTTCTAATTTTCATTTAGTTTTTTATTTAGTAGTTAGATTTTATCTTATTTCAGTTTTATTTCAGTGAACAAAATAATTTTTAATAGTTTTAGTTAATAATAAACCTGGTCCAGAGTGAGCAGAGCTGGAATCTAGACAAATAAGCAGCTCAAAAATAAGAGAGTTTTCATTTGTGTCATGCTTTCATCACCTCATCATTCCTAATTTGTCTAATTTTAGAGTTTTTATTAATGCACTATTACATGAAATATATATTTTTTTGTGAATGTGAAATGTGTTGGTAATCTAGTGAATTGATTTGAAGTGTGTGTGTGTGTGTGTGTCAGTCTGCAGACGCTGCAGGAGGATCTGTTAGTGGCGACAGCAGACGGTTACCTGCACATGCTGCACTGGGACAGCGTGAGTAACGGCCGGAGAGCGGTCAACCTGTGCACCATCCCGTTCTCCCTCGACCTGCAGTCCTCCAGAGGTCAGACCTGCTTCACAAACACTCTCCAGACGCTCCTGACCCTTGAACACGTGTCTGTTCCCGTGTGTTTGTCTGTTGCATGACGTGACGTGTCTTTGTGTTTGCTCTAGGAGGGCCGTGTTTGGATCTGGACGGTGTTCACATTCGGGATATGGAGTATTGCAATACGCTGGATGGGTTTGCTGTCGTATTTGATGACGGGCGACTGGGATTCATAACACCAACCGCAAACAGACTCGCCACAGACGTAAGAGAGAGTTTATTATTAATTAAACAATTATTATTCACATCTGTGACCACAGAAGAAGTGTTTATGCTCATGTCTGCTGTACGCCTCTTGTGGCAGCACTGAGAATGCACCATACGTTTAGTTTGCTATTATGAGTTCAGAAAGCATCTGATCTCGATGTGGTAATGTTGCATGCGTGTGTGTTCTGTGCAGCAGCTGCAGGGCGTTTGGGCCGCAGACGTCTCTGATGGCACGTGTGTCGCCGTCAACAACAAATACAGACTCATGGCCTTCGGATGTGCAAGGTGTGTGTGTGTGCGTGTCATTTTACAGTGCTGTATTTATATCAGACCTGTGCATCTTTTTATATTTGTGTGGCTGTTGTTTGCTTTTTGAGGATTTTATAGTGTTCTATTTAGAAAATGTAGGGATTTGAAAGTTGTGAAAAGGCATGAAAATTAATACAACCTTCAAAATGAATGAAAATACACTACCATTCAAATTTGGGTAATTAAGATTATGTAATGTTTTTGAAGGAAGTCTCTTCTGTTCTAATATAATGTAAACTGTAATTTATTCCTGTGATCAAAGCTGTATTTTCAGCATCATTACTCCAGTCTTCAGTGTCACATGATCTTCAGAAATCATTCTAATATGCTGATTTGCTGCTCAAGAAACATTTCTGATTATTATCAGTGTTGAAAACCGTTGTGCTGTCAAATATTTTTGTGGAAACAGTGATGCATTTTATTTTTTATAATTCTTTGATGAATAGAAAGTTCAAAAGAACAGCATTTATTTGAAATAGAAATCTTTTGCAACATTATAAATGACTTTACTGTGACTTTTGATCAATTTAATGCATCCTTGCTGAATAAAACTATTAAATTCGTTACAAAAAAACAAAAAAAAAACTTTTGAAGGGTAGTATATCTGTAGTAATAATAAGTGTGTGAACCCTGTGTATTGTGTCTGTGTGCTGAGTTCATGTTGTGTGTGTGTCGCAGCGGGTCAGTGTTGGTGTACATGATTGACAGCTCCACAGGATCGATGCAGCTCTCTCATAAACTGGAGTTAACCCCGAAACACTACCCAGGTGAGACACACACTCACCACTGACGATGTTTAACATTAAACAGCAGTCGAACCACAGGAAGTGGCATCAGTCCAACCCACAATCCACAAAAGCCACGCAGCCTTTGTCACACACACAGGATGATCCTTTTATTTACTGTTAGTATGTTTATCCTCTCTTATCGAGAGTTTGGCTATGATCCTCTGATGCCCCCTGATGGCTGCAGTGGGAACATGAACATCTGACACATCTGATGGCAGTCAAGTCAGTGTTCCTCTCAGAAGTGTCTCTTATTTACAGCTTTGTTACAGTGGTTTATATCAGTTCAGCGGGAAACAAAGTATCCAATCAGATTGCAGCTAGTGATGTTTAAATAGATAATAAACATCTTATTTTTCTCTTTAACTTCTATCAGACACTAGATCCCCAAGATATGATGTCTAAGGCTGAAACTGTTTTCCTGCCATATTTTAGATTTTTGTACTAAATTCCAGATTGTTTTATTTCGTAGGATTTTTTTTTCTTTTTTTTTTAAAATTCTGTTGATTTTTATGAAGTGTGGCCAGATTTTTTTTTAGATTTTTTTTTTTTTTTCAATAAGAATTTTTAAATTCTTTAAAATTGATCATTTATATATATTTTTTCTTTTCATATTTTACTTGCTATGAAAATATCCATGGTAGCTGGTATGGCATTAAATTATTAAATATAAAAAATTAAAGAGAATAATTTGCAACAACTAAATTTAGTAACTTTTGTTTTACACTTGGTTGATGAATGTTCAGAGCAGTGTTATTTTAGTATTATTTATATACTATTATAGTATTTATTAATATTTTGAATTAGCTTTTATTTATATATTTTAATTTTAAAAAAATTATGTGCTTCTGTCACTTTTATTAGTTTTTGTATTTGATTTTTGTATTTATTTTTATAAATTTTTTTGCATCTGTTTATTTCAGTTTTAGTTTCATTTTTAGTTTTATTTCCAGTTGTATTTACATAAAAGATGTTTAATTTACTT
>NW_015639821.1:511914-514678 GCF_001515625.1 Sinocyclocheilus rhinocerous
GTCTAAGTTTTTGTTGGGGAAAAACAACACAAACAAACCAAATTCCCAGAACATTTTCCATCATTCAGTCTATCTAAAACTCTTTCTCGGCTCATTTTAGCATCTACATGTTGTTCTCTCTGCGCTCCTGTCCCAGATATCTGGAATAAAACGGGGCCTGTGAAGATGATCCGCTGGTCTCCGGACTGCAGTGTTGCCATGGTGACGTGGGACTGTGGCGGTCTGTCTCTGTGGAGTGTGTTTGGAGCTCATCTCATCTGCACACTCGGGGAGGACTTTGCGTGAGTCGCACAAACACACTCACGCCAATGATTTACTGAGTCAGCAATACGTTTGTCAAACCCATCATCCAGAAAGTTCACTCTGATAGTGACGGCACTAATGATGAGTGTTGACATTGATGCTTGATTTCTGTATTTTCTTGATGTTTTTCTGATGCAGCTATCGCTCAGACGGCACTAAGAAAGAGCCTCTGAAGATCAGCTCTATGGTGAGTGCGCAAACATGGTCTTATTAATGAGCACTACTTCTTTCTTGAACAGTTTTGATTCTGTGTGTTTATTGTACTGCATCAGTGTTATCTTAGTATCACTGATGTACTACTATAGTTTTTTTTAATATTTTAAATGGATTTTATATTTATATTTTCAGTTTTCATTTTAATTTAAGTTTTAGTCAATATGTCATTTTAAATATGTCTATTTTTATTAAGTTTTAGTTTATTTAGCTAAAGTTTTTTTTAATATTGCAATGTTGTTTTTCTTTTTTTTTTTTTGTTAGATTTTCAATGTTGCCTTGTGAACTAGTTAAAATTTAAAATATAAAAAAACTTAAACTTAGTTTATTTCAGTAAATTTTTGTTTTGTTTCAAGTAATGAAATTAGTTTTTTTTTCTATGATTTTTGTTTTAGTTAAGTGGTTTAGATAGTGGTTGACTGATATGTTGCCAAGGCCGATATATCGGCTGATATTTGCCTTTTTTTTTTATTTTTTATTATCTGCTTGAGCCAATAAGTTTTCCTGTTAGGCTGACATCTCAGAAGCGGGACTTTTATTTTGACAGTGCACTGAACTTTTATTTTACTTGTTTATTTTGCACTTTTTTTAACAAATAAATGTTTTCCTTATTTATTCATTTTCAAATTATTATATGAATATATATAAATATTATGTAAAATAAATACAATTTTATTGCAAGCACTTATGTATGTTTTTTTTACTATATTAAAAGTATGATATTATACTGTATATCGCCATTGGCTACCCTGCTCTCTAAGATATCGACATTGGTTATCAAAAAAATCCATATCAGTCGAATACTAATCGAAATACATGGTGTCAGCAATGCAAAGATCGTGGGTTCGATTCCCAGGGAATGCAATGTAGTCACTTTGGATAAATGTGTGTGCATGTGAATGTGTTTTAGAGCTGGGGTGTGGAGGGATACCATCTGTGGGTGATCGGCAGCACGGACCCGACTCCTGTTCCTGATGGAGCGGAAGGAGATGAGAAACTCCAGCAGGCCGGGATTCTGCAGTTTCAGTTCATCAAGAGCGCGCTGACCGTCAACCCGTGCACGGTGAGAGAAACACGCGCATGAACACTCACACGCTTCACATCCTTAAGAGGGACATTTTGATGCAAAAAAATGAATCCAGTATGTGTTTTTGCTGTTTATGCACATGCAACATGATCAGATGTGTGTCAGAGATCAAGAAGAATCAGAATTGTCTGACAGTGACAGTAAGCGAGGTTTTACATGCATGTGTGATCAGAGTAATCAGGAGCAGGTGTTGCTCCACGGGGAGGATCGTCTGTATCTGACCTGTGGAGACCCGACTCAGGCTCACAGTGTGCCGGATAAGAGCCCGTCGCGGGACAGTGGTGGCAGTCCACTGCACCGGCCGTCAGCGTCCACCCCTCTCTCTCAGGGTCTCAGCACTTTACTGGGCCACAAGCACTGGCAGGTGGTTCAGGTACATGATCACACGCTCCCAGCTCAAACAGATTCACTGAATAAAATACAGAGTGGGTCTACTTCATTTTGGAGTCTGACATGCGATTTTCCTCTCTCTGCAGATTCACAGCACATATCTAGAGACAAACTGGCCCATCAGGGTAAGAACCGTCTTTTAACTCTTAAAGGAATAGTTCAGCCAAAAATGAAAATGTGGTGGAAATGTACTCACCTTCTGGCAATCCAAGATGTAGATGAGTTTTTCTTCATCAGATTTGTAGAAATGTAGCATTGCATCAGTGTCTCAGCAATGGATGCTCTGCAGTGAATGGGTGCCGTCAGAATGAGAGTCCAAACAGCTGATAAAAACATCACAATAATCCACAAGTAATCCACAGCACTCCAGTCCATCAGTTAACATCTGGAGAAGACAAAAGCTGAAACACATCCAGCATTAAGACGTTTTTAACTAAAATAGTTGTCTCTCTCCAGCCACATATTTGTTTAGAGCTGTTTAAACGCTGCTTGATCTGTGCAGATTTCTCTCATTTCTCTCCTCAGAACACATTTTCACTGGAGGAAGCATTATTATGGATTATGGACTCGATGTATTTGAGTTAAAAACGTCTTAATGCTGGATTAGTTTCAGCTTTTGTCTTCTCCAGATGTTAACTGATGGACTGGAGTGCTGTGGATTACTTGTGGATTATTGTGATGTTTTTATCAGCTGTTTGGACTCTCATTCTGACGGCACCCATTCACTGCAGAGCATCCATTGCTGAGACACTGATGCAATGCTGCATTTCT
>NW_015639821.1:515400-517143 GCF_001515625.1 Sinocyclocheilus rhinocerous
GCACTCCAGTCCATCAGTTAACATCTGGAGAAGACAAAAGCTGAGACAAATCCATCAAGACATTTTTAACTTCAAACCGGTGCTTCCGGCCAAAATATGAGTAATAAATAACGCTTCCTCCAGTGAAAAAGTGCATCTCCTGTTGTCTCTCACATCAAAATTTATTCCTTAACTCTACATATGTTAGTTTCTGGCCTTATTTTGTAGTTTCTGATAACTATTTTTCCATCCTCTGACTCACACTCCTGCTGCTGTACCCTTAAGACTTGAATATGTAAATGACCCCCGTTTTGATTAGATAACTTTATATACTGGTGTAGTTCACTCTTGTCAGTCAGCAGTGCTGGTGAAGCTGCTGTATAATGAATATGTGATGATATGCATATATGGGCAGACATATGTTAATGAGCATTTCAATAAACATTCCATTTGGTTAAAAACAGACAGTTTTTCCTGAAACGAGTGGTTTAATCTTTGTGTGTGTGTAGTTCGCAGCTATAGACTGGTCTGGTCAGTGTGTGGCCGTAGCTGGCCGCCGTGGAATTGCACATTACTCCTTATATACCAGGAAGTGGAAACTGTTCGGTAACGTCACGCAGGTAGGTCTTTTCATTTGAAAGGAAAATAACTCATGAAAGAGCCTGTGGTGGAAGCTTTCTAACATTTATGTGTGTGTTTTCAGGAGCAGAATATGACGGTGACGGGAGGCCTCGCGTGGTGGAACGACTTTGTCGTTGTTGCCTGTTACAATTTCATTGACCGGCAGGAAGAGGCAAGAACACTTCAGTAAATATTCCTGTCATTTATCAGTGTTGATTGAACTGTACATTGATGTGTTTTCTTGATGTGTGCTTGTAGCTGAGGTTATACGTGCGCTCGTCTAACCTGGATAACGCATTTGCCAGCGTCACTAAACTTCACGCCGACACGCTGCTGCTGAACGTGTTTCGTAACGTGGTGATTCTGTTCCGGGCCGACTGCTCCATCTGCCTGTACAGCATCGAGAGACGGCACGACAGGTGAAACACACTCACAGATATACGGAGGAACAATAATTGAATCCATAATCAGTGTTTAAATGTGCTAGTTTATTTTGTAATATGCATAAAAACACAACAATTATTGTTAAACCATGTCATAACATTCACGTTCACAAAACTAGTGCTACATTTAAATGGTTAAATTAATGTCTGATCTTGTTGCATGTGTGTAAAAAGCAAAAACGCTAATATTCTGAAAATAAATGTGTATTTGTTTTTCCAATTATTATATTTACAAATATTTACAGATTATATACTGTTCAGATTATTAGTGTTTTTGCTTTTTACACACTTGCAACAATATATGCAGATGTATGTATAATTTAGCATTTCTGTCTATGTATGGTATGTATTACATTTACATTTACATTTAGTCATTTAGCAGATGCTTTTATCCAAAGCGACTTACAAATGAGGAGAATAGAAGCAATAAAAATCAACGAGAGCAATGATTTTTTTTGAGAGCAAGAGGTTTTTTTGGTATTTATTTATTTTATTTTTTTACTAAAAAAAATGTCTCTTTATTTATATGTCGGTGTTATTTTTTATTTATTGTTAATTTTTATTGATTTATTTGTGTTATATTTTGTTTTATTAATTTTTTTATTATAAAAATTACCATTTCCAGATGTCTCTTTTTTTTGTGTGTGTTTTTTATTTATTTAAAAAAAATTGTTTTATTAAAGTAAATAATACAAATGAG
>NW_015639822.1:0-824 GCF_001515625.1 Sinocyclocheilus rhinocerous
ATGATCCTCGTTCAGTGAATGAATCTGAATCTAAGCAGCTCAACATCTCCACGTTTGGAGGATGATCATCATCTGACGGATTGAATCAACATCTCAGGTCATTTTGCTATTGACTCAAACTCAGGGTCAGAGAGCGGCGTTCGTTGATGGGGATTTTGTCTTTGTGATTCGTTATGCTTCTGTATGCATTAGCCATTTGCACTACATTTGCATTACATGATAAATAAGGCATTTTCAACCTTAAAGTAGATTCTCTGAACTGCCGACTTTTTTCTTTTGCTGCCTCATGGTGTTTTCACTGCCGTTTTATTCTTGAAAACTACATTTATAGGATAATTTACATCTAACATTATACCACAACTCTGCATGGCATAAAGGTATTTATCATATTTTCATTTTAAAAGTAAAGCTATGCATTGTTACTTTATTTTTTGTTAATTACTGTGAAGCTGCTTAGCACTATAGAAAAAAAGCTGACTTGGCTTAACCAGGAAATTAACGTTCTTAGAATTGACAGACAGTTGACCCTGAGAGGTCAAGTAAATATCTACAGCGGATCTAAATATTTATAATTAATTATAACTAGTTATGATTAATTATTCATATTTCCCTTTTTGAGCTGATTCGCAACAACTGCATGAGTAAATATATATATAGTAGGGCTGTGTATCACCAGCAAAGTTACGATACGATACGTATCACAATACAGAGGCCACGATACGATATGTATCACGATACATGACTGCACTGAATTTCACCTCAGCTGAATTTAGCTGTTTAACAGCTGTTTATTAAACACTACTTACTATAGTGCCATTTCTAAC
>NW_015639823.1:0-1093 GCF_001515625.1 Sinocyclocheilus rhinocerous
AGCAGGCCGAATGCTAACGAGCCTTAACTGACGAAAATGACCATAGTTTGCACGATAGAAGAATTATAGTCTTCTCGTATACAACCATTCAAAAACTCGGCAGAATTTATGTGACTGCTGCACCTGATGTTCATAAACTTTCATAACTGGTAAGTGTTTTTTCTTTTGCCTTGTGAACTGGCCGAGCCTTAATGATTCTGTTCCTTTACATGTATTTGCTTACTGACCGCTGCATGCAATCGTGAAATACAGCATTTTTTAAAATTGGCTATTCGTTGTGGGAAAAAAAAAAAAGATTTCGGGTCTAAATTTAACTGTGCCGCTCGGGTCGGGTCAGACAATCTCAGGTACGGGCTGGGTTCGGGCTTCACTTTAAAGCCCGTGCAGACCTCTAGTACTCTCATGAATGTGTGGCGAGCCGGGTTCGTCACTTTAAAGCCCGTGCAGACCTCTATTACCTAGTGAAGTATTCTGATATTATTATATTAGTTGTGGATGCCAGGATGCTAATATTTGTGTGGGAATGTTGGTTGAAAAGGGTGTAAGCAGAGATTTAAGTGATGATTTAAGATGGTTTTTATTGTCAAATTATTACTCAAAACTTACTGATGGTTCACAGCAGGCTTAGTCTCTGAACAAATGAAGAAGAGAAAGACGGAGGAGATATTTCCTGCAGATTGTGTTTATTTGTGGTGCTCAAAATTACAGTTATGCCATAGCAATCGTCTAGATTACCTGTGTAGCAGGCTCATAAAATTGAAGCAACTGTTGAGAATAACAAAATCATGAAGGAAAGTATGTCTAGTTCCTTTTGAGGTTCCATGGGAAAAAGGGACCACACTTGTACAAGAGGGGTACATTTAAATAAATTAATTAGATGAAAGGATACAATTTTTTTTTTTAGAACCGACTGCTATTATTATTAAAATAAATAAAACGATTTAAGTAAGTGATTAAAACAGGAAAATGACCTAAAATTGAGAATAATCAATAGCACTAGTGATTAACTGTTAGCTTTGTTTTGGACATCACTTTGTAGTTGGTCACAGCTGCTGCGTGTTCAGCTCCCATGCCTAGACCACACCATGTGTGT
>NW_015639824.1:0-1410 GCF_001515625.1 Sinocyclocheilus rhinocerous
CAAGGCTTAAGGCTAGTCCCAGACTAAAATGTATGGTTGAGCTGTCATAACTTGCATTGACATATATTAAAATATGTAAATGCCATTGTTTTGTCTCAAGATGCACACCAGTAATGTTTTTTCTAAGGCATTTTTACAAAAAAGATGCTTAAGCTTTTTAGTTTATCTAAGGCCTAGTCCTGGCTTAAGCTAAGCCCTGTCTGTGAAACCGGGCCATATGTTAAAATTTGCTAGTACGCCTGCATTAGCTAACTCATTAACATAATGTGAGGTACAACAACACGTATCATATGAAGACTATAGTCATATTATAATTTTTTTTTTATAAATAACAAATGTTATACTTGCCGTTTGTCGTCTTCCTGCAGTGGGTCACGAAGTGGTTCTGCTGCAATGACATTGCACAATAACGTTCTTAACTAGCGTGTCTATTTTACTTTCAGTGATTAAGTTTATATCATTTCTGTGACATAGGTTTTCCAATCCAGAGAAATTTCAGTGCTTACATGCATTAAGAATTAAAAGCACAATCAATACACATTCTATACGTCTTACCTTTCAGATCTTCAATTTTTCTGTGACCGAGAACGGGGATCACGGCCTTACCACTGCCTCCCGGAATACTCATTATTATGATCAGACTTGGTCGCCGTGATTTTGCCAAGTAAGACATGTTCCTGGATCAACATCTTTTGTTGATCGTGGATCAGCATTACTGTCCAAAAATATAGACCTAACCCAATCCCTACCCCTAAACCTAACCCTACCCATAATTTATTCCTAAAATCAGTGTGAAATGACAGGTGAATAAGAAGGGTGTAGAAGCACGTAACCCTGATCATAAGCCTAAAACTGACATTTCCTGAAAAGTTATCTCTCAATTCTGATTGGTTGATTGGAATGATGTTCCAGGATCGACAAGGATGTTGATCCAGGAACATGTTGTACTTGGTGAAATCACGGTCACCGATCAGACTTACATCGTTTTCTTCGTTGTTTTCCCACACATGCTCACCGACAACATTTAGACCTACCTCATGAATCTGTGACTCTCTCAGCAATGAAATAATGTTTCTCTGCATTTCCATTGTAATATAATGTCCAGCAGGGGGCAAACAATTTCACTTCTGTCGCGTGAATTCAGTTTCTATAGTAACGGAGCGATGTCTTCTTGCCTCGCGAAATGATTTAAGTATAAAACGATTCTCGATGCATCACGATGCATCTTTTTCTCCAGTTCATTTAATCAGTGTTACTATATAAATAATTAGTTACTTCTTTGTGCTAACTATGTTATTAAAAATAAGAACAATGATGCAAATAACAAACAGAACAAATACAGTATAAAAAATTTATAAAATTAACATTATAAATATACACTGAACAAAATTATAAACGCAACACTTTTGT
>NW_015639825.1:0-221 GCF_001515625.1 Sinocyclocheilus rhinocerous
GCACTTTAATGCCCTTTGATTGTAACGTGTACGTTCCCTTGAACCTGGAATCATGGCTGAATTTCATGTGAAGTCCACTTCGCAGGGCACTTGCGGTCGAATAAGACAACGCTTGAATGCTGCTGCCTGAACAAGAGACCTCCTTACTGAAGTGAAAGTGTTGACTGGTGTCACTATCTCACAAACGTGCCGGCGGATCTCCACCAAATTCGGGGGATCCC
>NW_015639825.1:371-501 GCF_001515625.1 Sinocyclocheilus rhinocerous
CCCGGGGGCTATCGACGCGGGGGTGGTCTCATTCGAAAGCGGGCCTCTAGACGTACACTTGATTCGCGTTCTTCGCGTTTCCTGGAACTGAAGGGATCCCCCGAATTTGGTGCGGATTCGCCGCGCCGTT
>NW_015639826.1:0-915 GCF_001515625.1 Sinocyclocheilus rhinocerous
CATACATGGCATTCTGTATCATACTATATGCTATACCCTATTATCGATCTATTATTATGCTATTATATTATTGTACTACTTATTACTTTTTTATTGAATGTTATTCTTAATTATTATAAAAATGTTATACTACTGTAAATATATTATTTACTGTTGCATCTTACTTTATACTATATTACAAATATATTTGCTGAACTGTTGTTGTACCAAATCACATATGTATTTTCATAAAGCCATCAGTTATCTTTGTTATTGTCTGTTTTGGAGTATGTACCTGTAAATAATTGCATCAATTTAGTGCTATAAAAATATAGAAAGGAGCCTGCCAGTGTGATTTGTATTTGTCAGTTTGTTCCATTTCTCAATTTTGGTAAATTATTACTTAAGATGGGCATTTGTTTTCCCAGTATTTCAAAGGGAGCGAGGTATGTTCTGACCTGAAGCACAAGAAAAGCAAAAATGGTGAGGTTAAACACAGAAAATACTTTTTGAGAAGATTTAATTTACACAAGTGTGAGCTTTTGTAATTCCTTATTAAATAAATTTAACTATCTAATTTAACTATCGACATTTTAAGTATCTGGATTTTTTTTATACACCACGTAGATCATAAACCACTGATATCAGTTGATAAAAACAAACGTTGTCATATTTTTATACAGAAAAACCGCAGCTCTCCCTGTTCGTTGCATTTGTTTACAGGGAACTCTTGCCCGCACCAATATGGCGGACGCGTTGACGTATCGCAGCAACGGACCGAAACGGCCAATGAGGCGTCTAGGTATTTATATGTCTATGGGCGGACGCGTTGATGTATCGCAGCAATGGACCGAAACGGCCAATGAGGCGTCTAGGTATTTATATGTCTATGTGCATTACCGCCACCGACTGGACTGGAGTGTGGATCAAGATTTA
>NW_015639827.1:0-305 GCF_001515625.1 Sinocyclocheilus rhinocerous
CCGTGTTTTGTGTGTGTTTCTGTCTCCCGTTCATTCAGTTGATTTTTCCCAGGTGTTCTCCGTGTAATTTCCAATGATTCCAGGTGTGTCTCCTTAGTCCTTTTGCTTAAAAGTCAGAGTCCCTGTGTTTAGTGTTTGTCCGGTATTGTTTATGTCAATTCCTTGTGCTACGTGTGATTCCCCGCGATATTAATAAATCCCTTGGTTTTGTACTCCTGGTCTCCTCGTCCCGTGCTCCTCACAGTAGCAACCTCGTGACAGAATACCAGACCCAAACAAAAGTAAGCGGCGACTTTTCCTCATGT
>NW_015639827.1:448-671 GCF_001515625.1 Sinocyclocheilus rhinocerous
ATGCCACCATTCGCTGTTCTGGCACGGGGCCAACTACCATCGCCCCGTGGCCCTCCCAGACACCAAGGGACTGAGCTGGAGGGAAGGAATCCTCTGGTGTCTGGAGAGCGTCCGGCCCCGAGCCAGAATCAGCCCACCGGCCGCGTGAAGTCAAGCCCGCCGCCGTCCGTGGCTCACCCAAGTCAGCCGGCAGTTCCCGAGTCAAGTCAGCCGGCAGTTAATA
>NW_015639828.1:0-300 GCF_001515625.1 Sinocyclocheilus rhinocerous
AGAGATTCATTGTGCAGTGTAGGGAGCTTCGTCGATTATAACGGAACTTTGTGAGATCGCGATGAACTAAGGTGAGTGACCGCTTTTAATGATTATTAAGGGAGTTTGCAAATGTGATATTGATTTAATACAACAGTTCAATAAACAAGAAATTCATATTAAGTGACTTATATTGTCTGACTTCAACACTATTACCTGATTTTGCTCTATTTCGTCAACGAAAATAGTTTCAAAAAAAGTCACAGCTGAGCCGCTGCGCATCTCCAAGCAAACACAGTGGTGTTTCGTTTATGAATGAAC
>NW_015639828.1:1056-1268 GCF_001515625.1 Sinocyclocheilus rhinocerous
CTGTGATAATGTGAGAAATGTTGAAGGTGTCTGAATAAATTTTGGTTTGACTGTATCTTTTTGATAAATGAAGTTAACCAACTAACATTATACATACCCTTTTGGTTTCTGTGCCCAATATTTCAAAAATGTACAAATGCAATCAAAATATCGGCATCGGTACTCGATATCGGCAAGTACCAAAAATAAAAGTATCGGTGTCGGGCGAGTAC
>NW_015639829.1:0-796 GCF_001515625.1 Sinocyclocheilus rhinocerous
ACGCAGCTGAAATCCAAGTAAAAAAAATGCAGACCCTGTTGTATTGTCTTGTAATTTATTAAAAAAGGTACACCGCCATCTTGTGCCGACTAAACTGACCTGACCTGACGTCGTAATTATGACATTTGTAAAAAATTATGTAGGAAAAGTAATAGATTAATTTTTGACAAGAGTGCACCTCAAAAATCTACATCACAACAGGAGTTCTAACCTTTGTCAAAAAAAGTCTTCTTTGTTGCCTTTTTCTCTATCACACTTTAGAAATCATCCGAAATTCTATATCAATTGAAAACTTTAAATCTCAAAATTCATCCTTTGAAACCCATTTTAAAATCAAACATTGCATTGCCATGAAAATGGTACATCAATATCATGTTACAAAATGTTTTCGTTCATGAATTATAAAAATTTAAGTTTGGATCGTGCACTTTCACGTCTATGTTAAAAAATGTGAGTGACAGTTAAGGGGTTAATTAGTGCATTTCTTTTTAAATAAATGAACATTCACATTAGTCTTCCCTAGAATTAAGCTATTTACATATATTTATTTGACTACTTTAAATAAATAATAAAAAATGTGCACATTTTTATTCCATATTTTTTTATAAATAGCCTATTCATATTAATAGCCTATATAGTTGTTCTTGTATTTTTTTTTTCCATATTCATATTAATAACCTACATGTTTATGTAGGCTAGCCTATTTTGTTTTGAGCTGTTGTTCTTAAAAAGCCTCAAAGACTAAAACCTCACCCAAATCTTAGCCCTAATCCTTAATGACCAGTTTTGGCTTTTT
>NW_015639830.1:0-2450 GCF_001515625.1 Sinocyclocheilus rhinocerous
GTGCATCTATTAATCATTTTGAGTCTAATATCATCCCATAATGATCTTGTTCATTGTTGTTTTGTCTTGTGTGATGATGAAGATTCTGATCTATTCTGCTCTCAGTCATGAAGTGTTAAGCTCACAGCACTACAAACACTCTCATGCAAAGTGTCTCTCTATGTAAATGCTCTTCAAACACAGAACAGGCAGCTGTCAGTCTCAGACCTCAGATGAATTTCTTCATGCATGTTCATGTTCTGCAAAACATTACAAGCTTTAATACTTAATGATGAATGTGAACTATAGAAATCAGACAGACACTCTCTACAATGAATGTTTGATTATTTTACTGGGTTGATAAAAGACCTAATAATATTAAAGATCATCTGCTTTAAAAAAAAAAAATGTGTAGGATATATATCCTATTTATATTCATACATGTGAACCAGTTTGACACAAAACTGAAAACTGAGATGATATTCCTATTTATCTTTTATAATGAATTATTGTGTGTGCAATTCCATTAAAATTTATTTTTGCTCTCTTATCAATCCTTCAGTAATGTAGTCTGATTTGGAGAGTTAAATATTCAGATTTTGAGGTGTTTAATTGTTTGTATGAGATTTATTAGATTAATATTAAACTGATTAATATTACAGAAGTCAAAATAAAAGCACATATTGGTGAAATGTTATTTAAATATATAGATTTGAAACTTAAAGTCAAAACCATACTGGTTTTCTTTGCTCATGAGTGCAGTTTCTTCTTCTGAATCATAAAGGGATATTTGTGGCTGTCCTGTAGGTTGTGTTTGTTCACATTGTGCTTGAATTTAAGATTAACTAAGATTCATAATGTGGGATGCTTTTAGGAACATTTTAGTGCATATGGATGGTTTTATAAATCGTTTGTAGGGACATTTTGGAAATTGTGGAACATTAATATTTAGGGTCATTTTACACATGTATTTATAAATAAGGGCCCCAGAACCCAAGCTCATATTTTATAGTCAAATGTCACTTAATGAACCATGAAAACACCTGCAGATGAAGGAAACAAGACTGTGTAGTCAAATTATGAACCTCAAACACCTAAACTTTTCTAAGATCACTATTGGTTCTCTGTTTGTTGACTCGGTGTGGTTTTACTGTATCATCAAGCTGCTGTGAGGATGCTGAACATTTGCTGATGGAGCTGCTCTATTCTGAGAGGAACACAATCACTCAAATATTAGTTTGACTCTTTAACTCTTTATTCTCTGAAATGAGTCAGTTGAGTTGGACTAATGGAGAGATGAGGTTTGTTCATATTCATCAGTTCACACTGAGACTCTCAGCAGTTATACTGACCTTCTGAATGTTTGAATCAACTGTTGATCTGTGATGAGACACAGTGAATGATTCATTCTGATGTGTGTCCTTCAGTGTCTCTGTCACTCACAGCTGTTACTGAATCACTCTGACTGCTGTTTCTCTGTCCAAGAATCTGCAGCGCTGTTTTTTTTTATTCTGAATGATGAACTAAACCCATCCATGCTGAAGTTGAGTGTGACAATCAGATGAGAGAATCAGATTAGCCAGACAATAAGTTACTGGCGAGACTTGATCATGAGTCAGGGGCGTAGCGTCTGGGTATGCAGGGTATGCACGTGCATATGGGACCGGCTGATTGGGGGCCCGCAGAGGGGGACTTTTTAATTAAAACGATGGAACAAATTCTTAATTTGTGGCCTAAATAAATAAATAAATATATTGTCTGCATGTTATTTGCAGGGCTCGGTAATTTCTTGTGTGCATTTGTTTTATTGCAGTCATAGAACTGTGTCATTTTTTAAAACTACATGCAAATGCTGCATTGCCACGGCCAAAAAATATAATAATTAATAATTAAAAAACACCTGTGTGAGGTTGGTAGCTAGCTAGTTGAAAAGACTGTATCACAACTAGCTTCAGCGACACCTCCACCATTTTAATTCTCTTTCTTTCATTTTAATTCTCTTTTATCGAAAGACTATCGAAAGTAGCCATTCTTTCCATTGAGAACACACAAAGCCTTAAATTAAACACCAACGACATTGTGGATGAATTTGCCAAAAGAAAGGCCTGGAGAATTAAATTAAATTAAATTAAATTAAATTAATTACAACTAAAATTAGTGAGTAGTTTTTTTTCCCCTTTCTTTCTTTCTTTCTTTCTTTCTTTCTTTCTGTTTTTTGAGTTTTGGGCAAGAGTGTGTTTGCATTAAGTAATTTAGTAAATATGGCAGTGTTTTAGTGCCATAATATTTTTAGAATAAAGTCAAAATTACGAGATTGAGAACGTTGTGTTATATCGTGCGAATAAAGTTAATCAATGTGAAAATTCCACCTACTCATGGAAGAACGTCTCAGGTTACGCATGTAACCATGGTTCCCTGAGAACAGGGAACGAGATGCTGCGTCCTCTAGAGGGCACTAGGGGAATGCATCC
>NW_015639830.1:2657-2840 GCF_001515625.1 Sinocyclocheilus rhinocerous
TCATTCCCTATTCTCAGGGAACCATGGTTACATGTGTATCCTGAGACGTTCCCTCTTGAAAGGGAACTCCACGCTGCATCCTCTAGAGGGCGCTAGGGGAACGGTATACCAACACTGCCATGCTGAGGGATGAGTGTCCAAATAACTGGATTCCCTAAGTCAAAGACTCAAGGAACATCATCC
>NW_015639831.1:0-581 GCF_001515625.1 Sinocyclocheilus rhinocerous
TGAATGGATCCGTGTACTGTAGTATATATATGCAGTCAGCAGGCGGTTGGTTTAGGTTTATTTTTTTTGGCATCTCCATGTGGTCCTGTTCGGTATCGCAACTTGACTTCTCTAAAATGTAAAAAAGCTCTTTGCTGTTGCACTGTACACATACTATACAATTCTGATTTTTTTTTTTCATATGCACTTAGATGGGCTTCTTATATCATTTAGTTCTTTGGTGTCCTTTTGGAGTTTCCTTTTGGAATTTTGGAGTTCTTTTGGTGTCATTCTGAGCTTGCAGAAAATACAGTTTTTTGAGAATCACCCTTCAATCTTTTGGTTTACTTTGCTGGATATAGCAAATGATGACAAAATAAACATTTTCAATCTTTTGGTTTACTTTGTTTGCTTAAAAAAATGATGACAAAATAAATATTTGAAACAAGATAAACGGTCTATGCTTAATTTCATGAAGTGTGCGATTAATCGCGATTAATTACAGAAAAAGGGTGTGATTAATTAGATTAAAATGTTTAATCTATATATATATATATATATATAATATATATATATATATATTAAAGAGTATAGAAAAGTGG
>NW_015639832.1:0-2962 GCF_001515625.1 Sinocyclocheilus rhinocerous
ACAAGTGCAATGGCAGTTAAACATCCTGCATATATTTACAGCAAATGTACATTAAATAACAATAACAAATGAAGAATGAGACTGAACTCTTAAATCACAGAGGAAAGCTCCTCACGAGTGTTTTTCTGGGACTGTTGATTATGTTTGTGAAACCACTGACTCCGGCTGGGTTTCCTCCGTCCCGTCACTCCTGCCGGTCTCCTGGTTTTGTTTTTCCAGCAGAGCTTTCATCTCATGTGATTCTGCTGGGTTCTGGTTCTGGTTCTGGTTTGATCCACTGGCTGAATCTGCTGCTGCATTCTGGGTTCAGAATAAGACAGATGTTAACGTGTTTTCAGCACCAGTGTTTCTCCTCATATAAACACTCAACAGTATTCAGTACAGTACTGCGGGGAGTGTTTGTGCCAGAGCAGATGATCAGCACGTGCTATCACAGATATTATACAGGTGTTACAGATTCAGCGATCAAATGAAGGAAACATGCAGAAGCTGCAGGACTGAGAAGCACTGATCTACACAACATCATCTCTGTGCTTTAGGAGAACAGTAATTCTGACACGAACCTGAGATTCCTGATGCTGTGATCCAGCGGCTGCAGCTCGACGAGACTTTATTGCCTTCTGTGTTCACGACAAGACAGTTCACTCACACACATCTTCACTAAACCTGCTTCTGCTTTTCAGACAGTTGTTTAAAGGTGCAGTTGGTAATTTTGTCCACATTTAAAAAGCTTTACATTTGAAGTAAATAATTGCACATTTGACTAATCCAATTGAACTGATGTAGAGTCACATCAGCGGTCAGAAAGACACCAAACAAATGCAAAGTTCAAGGTCCATTACATGACGATTTTTCATGTTTCATTTACTGAATCTATGCACCTAATAATATTTTTGCATTTATAAATTGGCACAGAATTGTTTTGTATCATTTGCTTATTGACCACATAGAGATCACATGACCAGCTGAATACAGCTCACTTTATCTCAGAAACCCCTCAAGACAGCTGCACAAAGTAATTTTTATTTATATAAATTGTACTTCATTTTATCTAGCTTTTCAGACAGTTGTTTAAAGGTGCAGTCAGTAATTTTGTCCACATTTAAAAAGTTTTATATCTGAAGTAAATAATAGCACATCAGCGCAGGAATCCACACCAAATAAATGCAAAGTTCAAGGTCCATGGCATTTTAATATATATATATTTTTCACGTTTCATTTACTGAATCTATGCACCCAATAATATTTTTGCATTTATAAATTGGCACATAATTTTTTCAGATTTTTTGCTTATTGGCCATATTGAGATCACATGACCAGCTGAATACAGCTCACTTTATCTCAGAAACCCCTCAAGACAGCTGCACAAAGTACTTTATTTTAATTTATATAAATTGTACTTCATTTTATCTAGCCATTTCGTTGCAAATATAATAAAATTACAGGTATTTTATTTCAATAAAACTCAGGTGAAGTGAAATTTCCCCAAAACAGTACTTCAGTAATGAAGCAGAATTAATTTACACATCTGTCCCTTTATTATTATAGAGTTTGTGGAATCAGTTCATCTCAGGTGACAAATAGAAATGTGAATAGAGCAGGTCTATTTCCACAGTGACTTCAGTAATCAGAAACGCTGGCTTGTGTCCAAACTGATGTGTGTCTGTATGAAGTATTTAAAGACTTGGAGAAACATCAAATCACCAAGAGCACCTTTAACTCACTGCAGGAGAATGAATCACATTAGTTTCTGATACTAACCTGACAAGACTGCAGACATGGTGTGATCCCTGTGAGGAAAGAGATTTACAGGATCATTCAGATGCTGATCAAACACATCAGACTGAATAACTCTGCTTTTAACAAAGAACACATCCAATAAACCCTCAGATGTCCAGTCTGGATACAAGTGAATGAATTTAATGGTGTTCAGAGAGTGATGAAGATGAAGAGCTTCAGTTCAGTTTAGAAATGACTGAACAAACAGCATCGAGTCACAATCAGTAGAAAAACAGTAGAAATATCTCTAGAAAATGAACTAGCAAATGCTAAATAGTAGTAAAACTGATCATTTATTTCCTGAAAATCATGTTTTTAAATGAAAATGAAAATCCCAAAACACCTGAAGTGAATGTAATTCATGTTCAGTTATACTCACAGGGTTCAAATACCATTAAAACCATCAGAATTAAAGTGAAGAGGAATTCAGAGGAGAAGACGACGATCCTCATGTCTCCCATCGCACCTTCACCATTAACTGAAGATGAAAATAAACAGCAGTATTTTATTTATGACACTCGTATTCACCACTCAACAGCATGAAGCACTGATTATTGAGCTGGGGACACACTACACGACTAGCTGAAACATTCTAAGACTGACCTATTTATACGCAGAAACTGACTTTGGCGTGCACTCGATGTGCATATAATACTCACATTGTTGGCGTGCATATTATACGCACCTACCCCACACCCCCAAACCTAACCATTGCGTATCATGTGCACGCCAAAGTCCGTTTCTGACAGAAAATCATGCCATTGAAACACACTTCCATGAGATCGAAATTTCCTTATGCATTTGACACAAAACTATACAATTAAACTGTATATATAATAATTTTTTATTTAGTGTCTTTTATGAATTTTTTATGAAAAATTAGTTTTGAACAATAACTATTCGTTATGTTCGTAGCTATATTAGCTATGAAGAAAATTCGTCATGAAGAATAGCTTATTTGTTATGAAATTGATTTAAAAATTCTTTATAAGAACTTTTAAGAAAAAGTTAAAAGTCAAGAAGAATTCTTAAAAATATCTTCACAATGAGAGAAATCGCTGACATAATTTAGGCTATTTTACTTCACAATGAAATCGCTGACATAATTTAGGCAATTTAAATTTATTCGACTGAAGATAAAAAAATGAATAGTCTAAAACCATTTAACTTGCAATGTTAACTT
>NW_015639833.1:0-2419 GCF_001515625.1 Sinocyclocheilus rhinocerous
TATAAATGTGTCCAATGGGTTTTGGTAATTTTTTATTGTTTTCTTAAAATCTTCTAGTTTTCTCTTTGTTTTTATTTGGGGCTGGTTGAGGTCTGGTTCTAGTTTTTGGTAAAGAGTTTTAAAGTAAGACCTCCAGACTGTGCCGCTCTGGAGTAATGTGTCTGATTTGGGGCTTTCAAATTTTTCAAAGAGATTCCTGATTTGGGGCTTTCAAATTTTTTAAAGAGATTCCAGAAATTGTTTTGGTCTATTGATTCATCGATTTCAGCAATTTTAGCTTCATAATATTGATCTCTTTTGTTGCAAATGACCTTTTTATAATTTTTCAAACAGTTGGAGTCAGTCTCTCTCTCTCTCTCTCTCTCTCTTTCTCTATCTCTCTCTCTCTCTCTCTCACACACACACACACAATTTACATTATCATATGTCACATCTGGATTTGCTTCTCTGGATATTCACCAATATTCACATACCCTTTTTACACTAACTCTTTCCCTATCACCTATTCTTCACATTCTCACACACACAGAAAAAGAGACACATACAGTGAGAGAGCAAGAGAAAGGGAGAAATAAGCTAGGGTGAAATGAGTCAGAACTTTTTTTCAAGAAAATATTTTTGCTTTACAGACAACTACAACAAGGGAGGAGACAACATAGGAGAGATGCACAAAGGAAACAAAGGGAGAAAAAGAAACTGAAAGACAAGATCATCACTTGGAAACGAAGATATGAATAGGTGAAGAAACATAACATACGACTGCAGCGTGCAAATCTTGACAGCCCAGAAGTTAAAACAAAAAGAATTCTTCAAGGTCAGCGAGCCAACACCCAAGTCAGGAAAGCCCTGAAATATCACTTCGCTGTTTTGGGAGCACTGAAATACAAATACAAAAGTTTTAAAGACACAAAGTCAAAACAAAGTCTTGCACAGCTGGTATCAGAGAAGCTGATCAAAAAATACAAATGCAAGACATACTGCAAGAAGCTCATCGGTTGTGATTCTTGAACCATCTGAAAAACAAAGCAAGTCCAAGAAACTAGCATACAGAAGGAGACTGTAAAATATGTCAGACAATTTTTCCTCAGGGATGACGTCAGCAGACTGACTACAGGGAGGAAGAACACACTAACTCTAAAGACGGTTAAGAGACAGGAAATATGTATCTGAGCACCAACATATTTCCTATGCTTTCTTCTGCCGTCAGAGACCATTTTGGGTGGTTCCACCAAATGAGAGAGACAGAGAGACGTGCCAGTATAAGACACACGAAAACTTGCAGTTCATGGCTGACAAATTATACAGACTTGGCATTTCAGACTCCAGAAACTTAGAGGAAATGTCCGACAGCACTGTCTGCAGCACCTCCAAGACATGTGCTTATGGTGATTGTTTGGACTGCAAATTTTCTGCCTATCCCCTAAACAGGTCTTCAAGCAGAGTAGTGACTCCAAGCCAGTGGTGCCAGGAGAAGGTGAACATCTCACTGCAAGGTGGAGAGACAAGAACAAGTACAATCACAGTCAAAAAAGATATTCCAAT
The DNA here is from genome assembly GCF_001515625.1 of Sinocyclocheilus rhinocerous. Lineage (NCBI taxonomy): Eukaryota > Metazoa > Chordata > Actinopteri > Cypriniformes > Cyprinidae > Sinocyclocheilus > Sinocyclocheilus rhinocerous. The sequence goes on from NW_015639833.1 coordinate 1,543, forward strand.
ACAGGAGGATGAGCTCGTGGCACAATTCCAGGACAGGCTCTTTAACATCAGGAGACACATTTTTAATATTCGCTGGCAGTACAATGAGTACAGGAATCTCAGAGAGAGCCTCACTGCCAAAGACTGCCTTCTCCACATCGATTTCAGTGAGAATTATTCTTGTAAATACTCCAATGAAATCCAGTCTGTCCACTTTGGGGGGTCACATAATCAGGCGACCCTCCACACTGGAGTGCTTTACCTGGCAAACCAGGCCCCCATGCCCTTCTGCACCATCTCCCCCAGTAGAAGGCATGACCCACCAGCTATATGGGCTCATTTGGACCCTATTCTTCATTTCCTGAAAAAGGACCACACTGATGTCCAAAACCTTCCCTTTTTTTTGTGATGGCCCTGCCACCCAATACAAAAACCGCTCATATCCACGGAGCCACATCAGAGGGGTTTCTCGACAGTGACATGGAACTTCTTCGAGGCATCCCACGGAAAGGGTTCACCAGATGGAGTGGGGGCTGCACTGAAGAGAACAGCTGACACATTAGTTCGTCAAGGAAAATATATCCCTGATGCACACAGCTTCTTCCAGCTGCTGAAGGACACAAGCAAGGTGAAACTCTACTATGTGAATGAGGAAGAAGTTGAGAAGACGGATGAAGGTTTAAGACAAGTGCCCTTGTTCACCATTAAAGGCACCATGAAAATGCATGAGGTCCTCAGCGTTTCTCCCGGCATTCTCAAATATAGGGACATAAGCTGTTTTTGCCAGGCTGCTGACGGGGTGTTTGATTGTCCATGCCACAGCCTAGAGGAGGTTACTCTTGTAGCTATGGATCAATTGATCAAACAGGCAAAGATTTCAGACCCAGTGTCATCGAAC
>NW_015639834.1:0-2056 GCF_001515625.1 Sinocyclocheilus rhinocerous
GTATAAAGTTAAGTTAACGTTAGCCATACTTGGATTGCTGGAGGTTATTTTGATGTGCATTATCCCTATTCGGACGATAATTGTTTCTGATAGGAATGTAAGGTATTTTCATAATTTACAGGGGCTAGTCAGAGATTGTATTGCCGTCTAAATCTAGAATGTTGGTGTTTCAATTCAGAATTCACTGTTTGAATCCTTTGTGACCAACTGTTGCTTTATTGTATTTGCATGCGTTTGTAATATGTACACTTTTATTACTGAAATGCTGGGAAGTATTTACAAGAACAATATTTCATCACCGCTGCACCTCAGTGAAAGTAGAAGGAGGGAAATAAACAGGTAATCATTAGAAATGGGCCATTAAAGCAATACAGTGTTAACATAATATAGCCTACAATCAGACTATATACATTAAAAATATAAACCAAGCAACTTTATGTTTACCTTATGTAAATAAGAGGCTGCATTATAACTTATTTTCACTAATTGTCGTATTTTAGAAATTACATCCATCATTTTGAGTTAAAAAGATATTCATTTCAATTGTGTGTCTATCTTCCTAGTTTTTAACAAATGTAAATAATCAAATAATAAATAGGATGTTAATTTCCTATTAAATTAAATCTTACTTATTATATGTATTATTCCAAGAATAGCCTCGTACATTATTAGTGAGCAGCACGTTCCCTGGTTCGTAGGATCATAGACTCACTCCTCCTCCGTGAATAAATCAGCATCTGAATGCATGAGATTCATCACTGAGGTGCAGATTTATTTCACATGAGAAACAACCGTCCCAATATAGAGATACTGAGCACCCTGCCTTAACAGAACTATTGCACAGTTATTACATATTAAAAACACATTCATGTTGTGTAGTGCACTAATGAATGTTATTTTCTTCATCAGACTGTGAGTGTTATCACCTTATGTTTAACTTTGTCTTTTTAGTTTCTTCAGGATGCAAACCAACAATGCTGTCAGAGTGAAGTTCAAAGACAGCAAGAAATATATTCTTTCCTCAAAACCTTTTACATTTCAATCGTTTTTGGAATGTGGTAAGAGATAAACTTTAACGTTGTTAATATCATAAATTATTTTCCCTCTGAAAATTATTTTTTTAATAGTAAAATATTAAGTGTATGATTGTATATTATGGGGTTAAACAAATAACTGTTGTAGTTCCTTTGGCATTGCTGGCTTTTGTCATTTTTCCATTGGTGTGTCTTCCTTCAGTTGCTAAGAAATTTGATCTTCCTACAATGGATGTTAAAATCTTTGATGACTCGAAGACAGAAGTTGATGAAGAAGCATTCGGATATCTGCTGATGCGACCAGATCTTGGTGTCCTAGAAATTTTCATCGGATATCTGCTGACACGACCAGATCTTGGAGTCCTAGAAATGTTCATCCCAGGCACAGCAAACCTTGATGGTAAATTGTTTGACATGCTTATTCAGTTTTGTGTTTATTCTCAGCAATATTCACCAGTTCACTGATTAGCATAGGCTAATATGGCTATTGGACTCATTCTTAATAGCTGCGTAGCATGCTACCACTGTAGCATGAACAGATAATCAGACCATTGATATGGTTTATATTGAAGACTCTTTAAGCTCAAGCTCATTAGGAGATACTGAGGGTACGTCAGAGTCCGGTGACACAGCAATGATGATTAGAAGCCCTCCTGAAAAAAATCAAGCTGTAAGGGTGGTCTCCCGACAGTGCTTCAGGCTGAAGGATTGCTGAAGGACTAAAGAAACGTTATCAGCACGATGGTATAAAACTGTACATTTCTTGTATATTACCACCCACTGCCACTTATAATATGTGGGAGAGCGTTGCTATTGAGTGACTACATTGTATTTATGTGGGAGTTGCTATTGAGTGACTACATTGTATTGCAATAGGTAGAACTTCAATGTTAATGTTGAATCAAGACTAGTTAGCACATAATTTATAATCGAAGTGGTTTAATAAATTAATTTTGTTATGGTTACACTTTAATTGTTTACAAAATAGATGAAGGATGGTAGAACAGATACAGTTAAAGGTA
>NW_015639835.1:0-329 GCF_001515625.1 Sinocyclocheilus rhinocerous
ACTTTAATTAAAAGGTAAACTAAAATTAAACTGTATTTACAGATTCAGGTTAAATTAATATGTCGGTCTTTATTTTTCTTCTTTTTAGGGCAGCAGCAGCTTTAGCAGCAAATCAACCATCCACATCAAAAGCTGCAGGAAAGCCCACAATTCAGCAGATATTTTAGGAAACAAACCAAAGAAAAAATGAACAAATACTAGGCTACTGATGAAAATATGTTTTTAAAGACATTTTAAAATAACACATTTCTTAATTTTAACCACGTAAAGTAACTATAACTAATTTGATCTGCGAAAGATAAACCTCAAAAGAGAAATAATGTTATAAA
>NW_015639835.1:581-833 GCF_001515625.1 Sinocyclocheilus rhinocerous
GCTGTACTCGATGATAACGAGGCAGAAACGAGCTCGTATATGTTGCATAAACAAACTGTGTAAAGTGTATTTAACAGTTAAATAAGTGAAATACTGTGATCTGCTCACCTCTCCTCAGAACACTCGACGCTGACGGAGTGACCGCGCGCTAGTGATGACGTCATCTCCGCGAGGCTGGATCAACGGCAGATCATCAAAAAACCGCCAAAATTATATTTAAAACGTCTATAAAACAACACGTTACACAAAAAC
>NW_015639836.1:0-133 GCF_001515625.1 Sinocyclocheilus rhinocerous
GTCTCTCTCGTGAAACCAACACGGAAGTGACTAAAATTGCAATTCCTCGACTGGCCGCCAGAGACTGGCTCCAAAAGGGAGTCAGTCCCATAGACTCCCCATGTTAAAATGCCCAACTTTACAGCAGAAAAAA
>NW_015639836.1:268-946 GCF_001515625.1 Sinocyclocheilus rhinocerous
TATAACTCATCCGTTTAAATTATATTAAGCCTTAAAGTTCTGCATAATTACGGGCGTGGCCACTTGAGTGACAGGTGGATTGCCACTGCTGTCACCACCGTCGAGCTAGGTGGGCGTGGTTTCAGCAACCAGCTCCCGCCTCTTTGCCCATTTTCAATTATCCGGGAGTGACGCGCTACCAAGATGGCGACAGCCGGATCGGCCCACTTTGAGTTTCAAAAACGCTCTTCAGAACCTACGGGTGACGCCACGGACACTACGTCCATGTTTTTATACAGTCTATAGTTTAATAGTATAATTTTTTTTTTTTTACAGAGTAGCTAAAGGACATGCTTTTAGTCCGTGAACTGGATCTCACTCAGGACGCGTGCTGTCTGTGGAAGTTTGGCTCCTAAGTAAGAGTCCAGAGTAAATCACCTAGGGATTTTTGTCCCGTCCGTTGCTTATTGCTGATATTTCGAGAATGAATCCAGCATCATTCCCGAAACTTTGCAGCATGTATGTGTCCGAAAAACGAAAGTTTCATTCTAATTCTGAATGGATTGTAGCCTAGAAAACACACAAAGTGCTCTCCCTTTATTATCACTAAAAGAATCACTCATCGGGATCTCACAAAGTTCCGTTATAATCAAACTCTCTAAACTACACAATAAATCTCTTATTTACATCGCGTCTGCA
>NW_015639837.1:0-6428 GCF_001515625.1 Sinocyclocheilus rhinocerous
CACACACACACACACACACACACACACACACACACACACTAAAAACGTTCAGTTAAATGTTGATTGAGTTTCGGACCTTAAACTTAAACAGTATTTAAATGCTTCCCGGTGGCCACTGCAGTCACCCTGCTATGAGGCCAGATTTACCAGAAGCTTCCTTTGGTGATGTTCTCATTTGACTGCATCCGATTGCAGTGTCAAGTTGAATGACTGGAGCAGATGAGACTCCACAGAAAGTTTGTAATCAGGCAAAGCCATATTGCATGAATAAATGTTCATATTGAGTTTGTGAAAAACGTGGCCACAACTCTTGTGACCTGATTTGTAAAAGAGAACAATAATGTCAGAGCAAACTGCCCAAATATGTCTGCAGCTGCCTTTTGTCTTTTGAAATCCTCTCTTTGGATTCAGTCAATGGAAATTTTAATCCACTATATTACTTAATAACCGGATCCGTTTTATTTGATTTTTGTCAGAGGCTGCTAAAACTAGATTTTTTTTCCTGAAGAAAATGTGAGTGTTGCTTGTCTGTTGCCACAATACTAGGGTGTTCTGGGTGGTTGATGGAGTGTTGTTGGGGTGTTGCCTGGTGTATTGCTGGAGAGTTGTTGGGGTGTTGCTGGGTAGTTGTTGGGGTGTTGATGGGCTGTTGATGGAGTGTTGTTGGGGTGTTGATGGGGTGTTGCCTGGTGTGTTGCTGGAGAGTTGTTGGGGTGTTGCTGGGTAGTCCTGGTGTGTGGAGAGTTGTTGGGGTGTTGCTGGGTAGTTGTTGGGGTGTTGATGGGCTATTGATGGAGTGTTGTTGGGGTGTTGATGGGGTGTTGCCAGGTGTGTTGCTGGAGAGTTGTTGGGGTGTTGCTGGGTAGTTGTTGGGCTGTTGATGGGCTGTTGATGGAGTGTTGTTGGGGTGTTGCCTGCTGTGTTGCTGAAGAGTTGTTGGGGTGTTGATGGGTTGTTGCCTGGTGTGTTGCTGGAGAGTTGTTGGGGTGTTGCTGGGTAGTTGTTGGGGTGATGATGGGCTGTTGATGGGGTGTTGCCTGGTGTGTTGCTGGGGTGTTGCCAGGTGTGTTGCTGGAGAGTTGTTGGGGTGTTGCTGGGAAGTTGTTGGGCTGTTGATGGGCTGTTGATGGAGTGTTGTTGGGGTGTTGATGGGGTGTTGCCTGGTGTGTTGCTGGGTAGTTGTTGGGGTGTTGATGGGTTATTGATGGAGTGTTGTTGGGGTGTTGCCTGCTGTGTTGCTGAAGAGTTGTTGGGGTGTTGATGGGCTGTTGCCTGGTGTGTTGCTGGAGAGTTGTTGGGGTGTTGCTATTGATAAGTTATTGTTTGTATGTAGTAGTGCAGAAAATGGTCAGGTCACACATCCAACATGGTGTTATGACGTGTAATCATAATCCATGCAGGATTACTATATGCTGCATTCTTAGCTCTTAGAAAATTAAATGGTTCATTGTCTGTCAATATAGCTTACATCTACAGCCGTCCAACAGTTACTTGACTTCCTCTCCTGTCTGCTTGGGCACAGGAAACTCTAATATCCTTGTGTAATGGAGTGTTTCTCTGTGACCCTCCACTGTCTGTAATTAATCGGTCACATTTGTGAGGTTAATTAGTCCAGTAGACTTTATGAGCCATATAACTTAACCCATAATTGATACATATGGTCATTTCAGTGTTTAACCGACTTTACTAATGTAACGTTTTTTTGTTGTTGTTTTTATGAGAGAACATTTAAGAATAAATAATGAGATCCTTTAAAGCAGATTGACAGAGAAGGCCTGTAATTAAAATGAGCAGTACTGTTGTTTTTTTTAATCCTAACTTTGTATTAATGTTTAGTTTTAGATGTTTTTTTTTTAAAGCTGAAGTTTTCTTGTCAATACTGTTGTTTGATTAATTACCAATTTTGTATGTAGATGTAATCTCAAGGCCTCAGGGATTCTTTAGCAAATTATAAAATGCTGTTTTACCCCAGTATTGGTTATTAAAGCAGCAAAAAATTTATTCTGGACTTTATTAGCTGTAGAGGAGCATGAGTAGACCAAAGTTAAAAAATTAAGAAAACCGCTTGCGTAAAGTGATGTTTAGTGCAATATTAGCTGACTGATCTAATCTAAAATTACTTTGACACCCCTGCTTTAAATTTGTTTTCTGTTACCTGAACATTTTTATGCTAAATTAGTATGTAAATATTTAAGAGCAACGTGTTAGTGGCTCTTCCCATTATACAAGTGTCTTGTTAAAATAGGACAAAATGAGTTGCATTTGAATGAGAGTGTGAGTTTTGCTCACAAGAGTTAATATGGGTTCTTTTGTGACCGTCTCATTGGCTTTTGAAACCTGCTGAAAATGTCACTTTACTGTATGTGAGAATACTACACGAAGACAGAGAGCTTTGATCAGGTAACTTGTGACTGTATATTGTCAGCTGTCTGTGAGAACTTTTAGCTGCTCAAGGACAAATTCTTTGTTTCTGGTTTTGTACATATTAAGTACGTATTTTCTTACCTTGCAGCTAACTGTGGGAAATCTAAGGTTTACTAAGTAATATCTTCAACCAAAAAAAGTATTTCTCCAATTTGAATGTATCTGCTTCCTGATGTCAGCACATTCTCCCCTTTCTAATTTTTAGAATATTGCCTCCAGTAAATAAAATATTATCGCCCTCTTTTCTTAAAAGCTGTAAAGAATATATAAAAGAACTTCTGAATGTTACACATTTTGTGTAAATCAAATGATAAAAATGAAAAGGATTTTAATTCCAGGCTTTAGCATAACACATTATGGAAAAAGTCCGTGTGATGTGAATCCTTACACTTATAGCACTTACACAATCCTTATGCAAAGTGAGTGAAATATGAACTCTTTTCAGCCAGTCAGTTTACTTGGTTGTTATTTTTTCAAGCATATTAAGCGCAGGTCTCTTTATCTCCAGATCTCTCTTTTATCATGAGATTCAAGATAAAGCCATTGTAGAGCATCTCTAGTGTTGTTGATTGATCTCAGAGTCCTTCATTCAGCAGTCATTTCCAGCAGGCCTGGTCTCCCTGCGCTGTTTATGAGTATGTCGTATGAATGGATGAAAATGAGGCTGCTCCGGGCACTGCTGCCAGAATCATAGCTGGCTTTGGTTAAATAATGAGGCAACACAAAGATAATGTATAACCTAAAAGATCAGGCCGGAATCAATACAACTGCTGAGTGCTCTGTGCAACATCTCTCTCCCGTGATTATCTTGAGCAGATTTGGGAACAGAAGTAGCAGTAATGGAGAGAGAGCGATAAGAGGGAAAAGATTTGAGAAAAATTGAGGTGAATCAACAGAAACAGGAGAGCTGCTGTAGAGATGAGCAAAGACTTTGTCTCTCCCAATGCACTCACAAATACTCAATTATTACTATTAATAACTTATTATTTATATCGTTTTACATTGTAATTTTTAATTTTACAATAATAATAATAATAATTATTATTATGATTATTATTTAAATTTATACAAATATGTGTGTGTGTGTACATAAGGACACTTTTGGACAAAAATACTTCAGAGAAAGTAATTAACTATTAAATATGTGTTATTATTTGCTTTAACAATAACATTTATTTATTTTAATAATATTTAAATTATTAAAAATATGTGAGTGTGTATATGTATACATAATGTCATTTAACACAGTCAAATATCACGCCTTTGAAGTGTGAAAATGGCCTTGGTCTTTTCCTCTCAGTTTCTTTCTTACCAGCATTGTCTCTTTTTTTAGGGAAAAAAAATCCTTCAAGTACCACTTTCTCATCGATTGGTTGCCCTCTCTTTTTTTCATCTGTCTGTCTCTCTGTCTCTGTAGACATTATGCACCTCCATTAAATTTCATTTCACCCTGTTTGTCTGGTTGGTTTCTCTCTCTCTCTGTCCTTATTCTTGCTCCATGTGTCTGTGTTGTAGCCTGCAGGGCAGAGTGAGAGACAGAGAAGGCCAAACTCTGTCCTGCTGCTGCTTGTGTTCGGAGACGAGACTTTGTCTGTTTGGCTGGTTAGATGCTCAAACATTTGCCACATGGCATGTGCTGAGGAAGAAGTGGAGGGAACACGTAATGCCTTTTCATTTGGCTAGCTCGATTTCAAGATGTGATTTCCAAATCTCTTTTTTACCTGTTTTCCACCGATAGCGCTAGTGCACAATGTTTGTTTATTTATTTAATTTATTTAAATTTTATTTAAACAGTTTCTTTAAACTGTTATTGAGCGATAATAGTTTAAATTAAAACTTTTTTCACAAAATGCACTTTTTAGAATTCATATGACAGAATTAGATTTATTCAAGCATCAATACATCAATCAATACATCAATAAATGATCATCAATACCAGGTAAGGTAAAATGTAATGCAAATAAAATGCCTATATTTAATAATATATTTAAAAATTTTGCAATATGCTCCTCTGTGCAGTAATATTTTGGTATCGAGATAATATTATAGCTTTTATTAATATTTTTATTTTTTACATTTTCCATTCCATTTAGATTTTAATTTTAAAGTATTAGTATTTATTTTTATTTTTATTATTTTTTTGTTTTTATTTTCTATATATGTAAACTAAATGAAAATGAGAAATATTGCAACTTGTGGACATAAAATGCATTTAAGTTGATTAAATATTTTATTTCAGTTAGGTTTATTTTATTTCAAGTAATGTAGTTTTTTTTTTTAGTTAACTATAAAAACCCTGCGTCTATAGAGTTCATTATTCTAGCTTAACGTTAGGTGACACATTTGTCTCCAAGTGGTTTTATTGGCATCATCTCTCTACTAAACCTACATACCAATAAACCTCTAACAGGTTCATAGCACTTTGAGACTGTCTCGCCAATAACTTATGTGCAATTAAAGGTGCAATGTGTAATATTTTTGAGAATCTGTTTACAGAAATGCAATGTAACATACAAAACTATGTTTTCAGTGGTGTATAAATACCTTACAAAATTCACTGTTATGTTTTAATTACCTTAGAATAAGCCATTTCTATCTACATACACCGCGGGTCCCCCTCCATGGTTAAGTCGCCATTTTGCACCGCCATTTTTCTACAGTAGCCCTAAACGGACAAACTACTCTACAGGGCGCGTTTCGTCACTGTTGTTCTTTTTCGTTTCTTACTCGTGTTCCTCGTGTTTTTAGAGGCAGCTTGCATCGTCGCTACTTTGAATACGCACGAAGAAGTAGTAGTAGTAGTCGTCATGTGGTTTATTAGAAACAGAGGTCGTTCGTAGAAGTAAGAAGAGTAAGAAATATTTGAACAAATGGAGGACCACTCGTATTATTTTGCACAAGAACCGACAGAGCGTCAATCTTCATCGTCAAAGAAGTGAAAATATGAAGCAACCAGACGAAGTCGGGACAGAATATTTGCAATAACATATCGGTTTATTAAATAGTTAATTACATATAATTTCTTAATTTGTCTTTGTAAAGAAACCTCAATGCTTGACTGGCTACTCTCTGCTGTCTCAGATGACGACATCTTTGTCCTGTGTCGGCAACCATAGTTTCTCAAGGGGAGGGGCTAATCCATTTATTGCAATTCACAACATCACCGCTAGATGCCGCTAAAACCTACACACTGGACCTTTAAATAGTTGTAAATATAAGATGATTTGATACTTTTTTTTAGTTTTTAGTATGTTACTAGATAGCTGCTAGAGTGTTCTGGGTAGTTGCGAGGTTGCTGCTTATTGGCCCAATTTAAAAGTGCCGATATAAAATAATATTTTGGTCACTTGATATGGCTCATGTCCCTCCTTCAATATTAGCAAGTGCAGTTTGTTTGTTTGTTTATTTAATTGTTTAAGTGCATATTTGTTAATTTTATTTGCTTATTTATTTTAGTTGTTTATTATATATATATATATATATATATATATATGTATTTGTTATTATTATTATTTGCTTATATATTGTGTGTTTGATTGTTCCAGACGCTACAATATATACAGCGTTTCTTATAAGAAAAATGAATCCAAGAGCAATTGAAGAACCTTTATATTGTTAAGAATATACACAAATAAACTCTATGCAAGCAAGTTTTTGTTTTTTGGTAAACAAGCTGTAATGGATGATGACATTCAGACGGTTTTCTCCTGAGATTTCTGCCCTCCCTGACGTCTCTCATCTACCTCTCTACACCCCAAAACAAAGCTCTTCATCTCTCTTAGGTAACTGAAAGTGGAGAGGCTCGTCATCTCACCTGGTTAATTTTCATTCAAACTAGAGCACATCCTCTGCTTTCCATTAGCCCAGACAGCAGCTGACTTCGCGCCAGATCTGTTTTAAAACCGGCAAATCCGCGTTACAGTCACATCCGTTTCAGTGCTGTAACACGGACCCAGACCGGGCGCGGTTTCAGTGAGCGGGAACGTGTTGGGTACGTATGGTGA
>NW_015639837.1:6940-9845 GCF_001515625.1 Sinocyclocheilus rhinocerous
TAGGCATATATATATATATATATATATATACACACACAAAATGAGCTGGCCCAGATCCGGCATGGTGCTGGACAAGATCCGGCCCACATTTGGCCCAAATCACCATAAAGGAATCCGCATCTGGTCCAGAGCTGACCCAGTTCTGGTCCAGATCCGGAAAAACGGATCCGTGCCGGTATTGGCCCGTTGTGCCAAAAGACACCGGCCCGAGTCCGTTGTGCGGATCTGGACCAGAACTTCAGATGGGTCTGGGCCAGATCTGGCCCAGATGATTTTTGCTATCTGGGAGACTTCCTCTCTCTTCTTACTCACCTCATTTATTAACACCATCCAGCTCTTTACTCCGCATGTCACTTTCCAGCCTGTTCCAATGAAAGCTGCCAGAAGCTTTAGCTAAGGCTGTTCGTTCGATCTATCTTTTGGTTGGTCTTTTTTGCTTTCAGAAAGTCGTGAGAGGGCAATAACCTAGCATACATCTGAAATGAATCTTAATCGAGCTACGTTCCCATCTTTTTATCTCTAGTGAACAAACAGTGGCTAAATGAACGCTAACTGTTGTTTACACAGCGCTAACTTTGTCCTCGCCCTACTGTGTTGCTGTTAAATAAACTTCACCCCTCGTGAGCACCAGTCAAAGCTGGCGTACCCTTCAGTGTTACTTTGTCAGAGCCGCAACTCTGTTCAGCTTAATAGGAGGGTGCTTGGGTGCGTGGCTAGCTAATGCAGTGTTTACGGCTAGCTAATTAATTTGATAGGCTAGTCATGCTCTGGCATGTCCAGAGGGATAGGATGGATTCTAGGGGATCAGTGACACAGATTAAAAGAGAGTAGCCACCGAATGTGTTTCTCAGATGGGTATGGACAGCCCTGTACCACTGTGTACTTTCATTAAGCTAATGCCGCTGAGTTTCAATGTGATAGCGGCTATTGTCAGCCAAGCTATTTCCCATCTCTCTGAAACTACTTGTCCCTCATCACCCTTTTCTAAAGCTAAATAAACAGTTGTGTGGGATAGTCTAATAGAAATGATGAAAAACTAATAGGGCTTTCTATATTGCAATAACTTTGATGTATTGTAGCATCTTTTTATATGCTTTCAAGCTTTGTCGCTCATGGACAGTTCAGATAAACTCGCTACTGATTGTTGCTCCAAGCCGGTACAAGCTTAGGTGGTTTATCAAATGGATTTTAACCTGGTTTGAGACTTTTTTCCACATTGACAGGGACCTGTTTGAACTGATTAATTATTTGTGAACTAGTTAACCAGCTTATAGTAACTACTTTAGGTAGCCTATACAGTGGGGCAAAAAAGTATTTAGTCAGCCACCAATTGTGCAAGTTCTCCCACTTAAAAAGATGAGAGAGGCCTGTAATTTTCATCATAGGTATACCTCAACTATGAGAGACAAAATGAGAAAAAAAAATCCAGAAAATCACATTGTAGGATTTTTAAAGAATTAATTGGTAAATTCCTCGGTAAAATAAGTATTTGGTCACCTACAAACAAGCAAGATTTCCGGCTCTCACAGACCTGTAACTTCTTCTTTAAGAGGCTCCTCTGTCCTCCACTCGTTACCTGTATTAATGGCATCTGTTTGAACTCGTTATCAGTATAAAAGACACCTGTCCACAACCTCAAACAGTCACACTCCAAACTCCACCATGGCCAAGACCAAAGAGCTGTCAAAGGACACCAGAAACAAAATTGTAGACCTGCACCAGGCTGGGAAGACTGAATCTGCAATAGGTAAGCAGCTTGGTGTGAAGAAATCAACTGTGGGAGCAATTATTAGAAAATGGAAGACATACAAGACCACTGATAATCTCCCTCGATCTGGGGCTCCACGCAAGATCTCACCCCGTGGGGTCAAAATGATCACAAGAACTGTGAGCAAAAATCCCAGAACCACACGGGGGGACCTAGTGAATGACCTGCAGAGAGCTGGGACCAAAGTAACAAAGGCTACCATCAGTAACACACTGCGCCGCCAGGGACTCAAATCCTGCAGTGCCAGACGTGTCCCCCTGCTTAAGCCAGTACATGTCCAGGCCCGTCTGAAGTTTGCTAGAGAGCATTTGGATGATCCAGAAGAGGATTGGGAGAATGTCATATGGTCAGATGAAACCAAAATAGAACTTTTTGGTAAAAACTCAACTTGTCGTGTTTGGAGGAGAAAGAATGCTGAGTTGCATCCAAAGAACACCATACCTACTGTGAAGCATGGGGGTGGAAACATCATGCTTTGGGGCTGTTTTTCTGCAAAGGGACCAGGACGACTGATCCGTGTAAACGAAAGAATGAATGGGGCCATGTATCGTGAGATTTTGAGTGAAAACCTCCTTCCATCAGCAAGGGCATTGAAGATGAAACGTGGCTGGGTCTTTCAGCATGACAATGATCCCAAACACACCGCCCGGGCAACGAAGGAGTGGCTTCGTAAGAAGCATTTCAAGGTCCTGGAGTGGCCTAGCCAGTCTCCAGATCTCAACCCCATAGAAAATCTTTGGAGGGAGTTGAAAATCCGTGTTGCCCAGCGACAGCCCCAAAACATTACTGCTCTAGAGGAGATCTGCATGGAGGAATGGGCCAAAATACCAGCAACAGTGTGTGAAAACCTTGTGAAGACTTACAGAAAACGTTTGACCTCTGTCATTGCCAACAAAGGGTATATAACAAAGTATTGAGATGAAATTTTGTTATTGACCAAATACTTATTTTCCACCATAATTTGCAAATAAATTCTTTAAAAATCCTACAATGTGATTTTCTGGATTTTTTTTTCTCATTTTGTCTCTCATAGTTGAGGTATACCTATGATGAAAATTACAGGCCTCTCTCATCTTTTTAAGTGGGAGAACTTGCACAATTGGTGGCTGACTAAATACTTTTTTTCCCCACTGTAAA
>NW_015639837.1:10117-25440 GCF_001515625.1 Sinocyclocheilus rhinocerous
TAGGCATATATATATATATATATATATATACACACACAAAATGAGCTGGCCCAGATCCGGCATGGTGCTGGACAAGATCCGGCCCACATTTGGCCCAAATCACCATAAAGGAATCCGCATCTGGTCCAGAGCTGACCCAGTTCTGGTCCAGATCCGGAAAAACGGATCCGTGCCGGTATTGGCCCGTTGTGCCAAAAGACACCGGCCCGAGTCCGTTGTGCGGATCTGGACCAGAACTTCAGATGGGTCTGGGCCAGATCTGGCCCAGATGATTTTTGCTATCTGGGAGACTTCCTCTCTCTTCTTACTCACCTCATTTATTAACACCATCCAGCTCTTTACTCCGCATGTCACTTTCCAGCCTGTTCCAATGAAAGCTGCCAGAAGCTTTAGCTAAGGCTGTTCGTTCGATCTATCTTTTGGTTGGTCTTTTTTGCTTTCAGAAAGTCGTGAGAGGGCAATAACCTAGCATACATCTGAAATGAATCTTAATCGAGCTACGTTCCCATCTTTTTATCTCTAGTGAACAAACAGTGGCTAAATGAACGCTAACTGTTGTTTACACAGCGCTAACTTTGTCCTCGCCCTACTGTGTTGCTGTTAAATAAACTTCACCCCTCGTGAGCACCAGTCAAAGCTGGCGTACCCTTCAGTGTTACTTTGTCAGAGCCGCAACTCTGTTCAGCTTAATAGGAGGGTGCTTGGGTGCGTGGCTAGCTAATGCAGTGTTTACGGCTAGCTAATTAATTTGATAGGCTAGTCATGCTCTGGCATGTCCAGAGGGATAGGATGGATTCTAGGGGATCAGTGACACAGATTAAAAGAGAGTAGCCACCGAATGTGTTTCTCAGATGGGTATGGACAGCCCTGTACCACTGTGTACTTTCATTAAGCTAATGCCGCTGAGTTTCAATGTGATAGCGGCTATTGTCAGCCAAGCTATTTCCCATCTCTCTGAAACTACTTGTCCCTCATCACCCTTTTCTAAAGCTAAATAAACAGTTGTGTGGGATAGTCTAATAGAAATGATGAAAAACTAATAGGGCTTTCTATATTGCAATAACTTTGATGTATTGTAGCATCTTTTTATATGCTTTCAAGCTTTGTCGCTCATGGACAGTTCAGATAAACTCGCTACTGATTGTTGCTCCAAGCCGGTACAAGCTTAGGTGGTTTATCAAATGGATTTTAACCTGGTTTGAGACTTTTTTCCACATTGACAGGGACCTGTTTGAACTGATTAATTATTTGTGAACTAGTTAACCAGCTTATAGTAACTACTTTAGGTAGCCTATATAACTTTTCCAGAAAGTGCATAGATATAGACCAAACTTTACTTGGTTAAAGACATCTATCTATCTATCTGTCTGTCTATCTGTCTGTCTGTCCGTCCGTCCGTCCGTCCGTCCGTCCGTCCGTTTATCATTCATTCACCTATTGTTAGTTCTGTCCATCATTCTATCATTTGTTCCTTCTAACTGTCATTCACTCTGTCTGTCTACCATTCTATCTATCCTTTGATCTGTCATTTGTTGTCTATCATTCTATCTTTCGTTCATTTTATCTGTCATTTGTTCATTCTATCGGTCATTCTATCCATTGTTCGATCTATTCTTTTATCTATGTTGTTTATTCTATTTATCATTCGTTCATTCTATTGTTCATTCTGTCTATCATTCTATCTATCATTTGTTCCTTCTGTCTGTCGTTCGCTCTGTCTATTGTTCTATCTTTCATTCTCTTTCATTCATTCTATCTGTCGTCCATTCTATCTATCCTTCGTTCTATCTGTCGTTCGTTGTGTCTATCGTTCTGTCATTTGTTGTCTATCATTCTCTTTCGTTCATTCTGTTATTAGTTCATTCTATCTGTAGTTCTGTCTATCCTTTCGTTCGTTCTATCTGTCGTTCGTTGTGTCTATCGTTCTCTGTCATTTGTTGTCTATCATTCTCTTTCGTTCATTCTGTTATTAGTTCATTCTATCTGTAGTTCTGTCTATCCTTTCATCTGTGTCATTCATTCATATTTATTGTTTGTTCGTGCCTTCATTCTATCTAGCGTTCTTTCATTTTTTGATCTAGCTTTTGTTCGTTCGTTTAATCAATCTATTGTTCAATCATGCTATCTATTGTTTATTTGTTCTATTGTTCCATATATTTTTCCATTTTTTTTATTGATCGTTCTATCTGTAGCATTTTACCTATAATATACATTTTGCTCTTAAAAACAACAACAAAAACTGTCTCTCTTTTGTACCAAAAATATTTGATTTAAGATGTTGTCTTAAGGATGTTTAGATATCTTGACTGGAAAACAAAACAAAAATACTGATTAATAAAATGATTTTTGATTTTGTTTGAGATGACTCATTGTTTGCTTGTTTACTCGTGAGAGGCCAGATGATCTGAAAATTCAATACACAGTCCTGTCCCAGTTCAGATGAGGAGAACATGCATTTTATTCCAAATCCAGAAGGATCCAACCAGTGCAAAAAAGTACAGAAATGCAGAACAGAATGTGAGTGATCCTTTGGTGAATGCACGCCCAGGTTTCATCTTATCTAAATCTTGTTGGGCTGTCCTGCTGTGAGCCTGGTGGCATCATGAACAAACCAGAACAGGAAATCTGATCAGCTGGAGTAATGAGCTCCGAGCTGCTGCTTCTCCTCTTTGCATCTTTTATAGACCTCCACAAGCCTGCTCAACGCCACCTAAATTCTTAATGACCGCTCAGACTGTTCTGTATACACTCTCATTTTCGCCTTCTCTCCCGCCACGCTCGCAGCTCCCTTAGATTGTTTGCTTTTACCTGATGGCGGGAAACGATGTGTCTCTTTGCTGATAAGGAGAACAACCTGTTTTGAATGTAGCTGAAAGCAAAGTGTCATAGTAATGAGAGGATATTGCTTCGGCTCTCGTGGCAAACATAAAAGACAAGACACAAAAAAGGGAGGAAGCTCTTGGCAGCATCTGGGAAATACTTGATATGAGGTTGCCATGGCAACCTGCTAACACGTGGAAATAGTCGTTTATTGCAGGTAATGGCAATACCGCAAGCATGCGGTGAAAAGTTGAGTCAAAACATTTGTACATTTTATGTTAACATGTAATTATGCTAAAACAGTAATAATTTAATGAGGGAAGCACTGCACAATGTTTTTTTTTTTTTCACTTTTCACATCTTCATAGTCAACAAACTGTAACTTTTTCATCATTGAGAAGTAATTTTCCTTGCGTGTGCACCGTTTTGCCTTTGAAATGTAAGATAAGAGTTTCGTTCTTGAATAAAAGGCTCTGGGCTCTCCGGACTGCTCTGATGAAATGCTGTCAGAAATTAAAACATTTAAATTCCCTCTCATGTCTTTTAGAGACCATGTTCCTGTTTGGCCCCTTTTATTCCTCTTTTCTGGTCTCACTCCTTTCTTATTTGTCCCTCTCTGTCCGTTTTTTATCCCTAGAGGTCACTGGTTTATCAGAGATGATATCATAGGGAGGCATGCCCATCTGAAAGAGATGTTCATTTAGAAAAATGGAGGGTAGGACTTGATTTTAAACATACTGTGAAAAGCACCAAAACATACCGGACGTGATTTTGCTAAAATACCACAATATATTTGCAGATATTTAGGAAACACGCTCACACGCTATAAACTCCATTTACTTGTTTTTCTGAAAAACAATGCTACAGCCAGTTATTCTACTTTGAAATGGGCGTTCCATGTCAGTTTTTGTTTTGGTCTGTGTGATTCCGCCCACTGCCAATTTATCCAATAGTATTTCAACACCCCGGGTTGCCAGTTAGTGGAAAACACAGTGTATTGCAGCCATGGAAGCCAGCAAACACACTGGGCCAGAGATTGAAAATTCTACCCAAGCATCCATCTAAAAAGATTAATGACTAGAGGCTTATTAAAATGCAGATAAATCAACTCATCAACTCATGTTCATCGCCTTCCATCATCAATTGTGCTTGTTCCTGTTATGTATCCTCAATCTGGCAACCTGCGTGAGCATCGAGTCTGAGGTGGAAGAGGTAAGAGAAACAACTCTTTAATTTGGACTGCAGTATCCATTCCAACCGTTAGCTGTCAATATTACATACTGCACCTTTAAACATCTGT
The DNA here is from genome assembly GCF_001515625.1 of Sinocyclocheilus rhinocerous. Lineage (NCBI taxonomy): Eukaryota > Metazoa > Chordata > Actinopteri > Cypriniformes > Cyprinidae > Sinocyclocheilus > Sinocyclocheilus rhinocerous. Next base: position 14,238 of record NW_015639837.1, read on the forward strand.
TTATCTGTTACTTTAACACAGTATGTATTGTCTTCAGTGAAAAAAGAAAGTTGTTTCAGCAGCAAAACTTTGATTATTAACATTACAAAGAGATGTTTTGGTTGGAATAACATTCACCACTGAATCATCTACAATAACACCAGGAAGTGTGCATTGAGAAAGTGAACAAAACCACTTTAAACCACTTTGACTAAGGCATTTATGTTTTTATTCAGTGTTAGAAATAGACGGAGAAATCAAAGGTGGGGAAAACAACCTTTTAAACAGCCAATGTCTTGTTAAATCCTGTAATGAAGCGAATGTACTGTTACTCTTTCATCCGTAACTTTGCAACCTTGAACTGTTCTTTATTCTTATTGAAATTAGTGGGGTTTACAGAACACAGTACATGAAGATATAGTTAGGATTTTTACACAAATACCGCATTAACTTTGTTCTGAAATCTTATCGCGTTTGCATCATGTTCTTCATCAAGCTTAAAAACTTACAAATTTATGCATGCTTTTAGGCTAAAAGTGTTCTCACCAAATAGGCAACATGCAATCAAGAGCACCTTGTAAGTGTGGTCTGTCATTCTCTTGTTTAAATACTCTTTCATGCGAGTCTGAACAGCTCTTGCAGGATCCATGATCGCTGCCTCAATATTTAGTTAAGCATCCTGCCTCATTACCAAAATCCACCATGTAGTGTCAAAATCCTTCTTGTGTACATCTCGTGTACAGTAATGGTATCATATGATGATGGCATGGCAGTGTATGATTAACATATTCATTTACCATGGTATTTAAATATTTTAAAGAATAATGTGGTCTTACTATTATGGTAGCATTAAATCCAGTCCATACGTCTTTTTATGTATTGTTTTGTTGTTCCATCCATCCACCATTGTTCTGTCATTTCATCCACCCAACAATCATTGTTCTGTCATTTCATCCATCCTTCCATCGAGCCAACTGTCTTTATTTTTATTTATTCTATCTATCCATCCATCCATCCTTCCATTCGTAATTCTATGAATTGTTCTGTCGTTCCATCCATCCATCCAGCCATCATTATATGTATTGTGCTGTCGTTCCATCAGTCCTTCCATCCATCCATCCATCCATCCATTTGTCTTTCTCTGAATTGCTCTGTCGTTTCATCCATCCATCCATCACTCTTTCTAGGTATTCTATCCATCCATCCATCCATCTGTCATTCTAATATTGTTCTGGTGTTCCATCCATCCTTTCATTATTCCGTGTAATTTGGTCATTCTGTCCATCCATCCATCCTGCTTTCTTTATCCTTATATTATAATTAGGGGTGTGGCTTTATGCTCGGTTTTGCATCAACCCAAAAGGGAAAAAATGATATGTCCAATGCTAAGTTCAAGGCTGTTGCAGTTAAATGTTGTTAAATGCTTGCCATTTACTCATCTCAGTCCAGACTACACAGATGAAAAACATCAGTTATTCTTTAACTCAGAATGACCGTATGTGTTCCTGAGCGTGCAGTCCTTACATGTTGGTGTGTATGTAGCGTGTGTGCACAGTCTGACATTCTCTCCCTTAGAGATCGGAGTTTTTTCTTTATTTTCTTATTTTTTCTCTTCTCCTTACTCTGTGTTTGGTTCTTCCTCTGTTTCCATGGTAACATGTCAAACTATTGGAACCTCCTGTCTCCACCCAACCCAGCCCCCCTCCTGATTTGGTTGTAGGTCAGAGATAAAGAGCAGGAAAGAAAGCGAGCAAGTAGTCTTAAAGATGAGTGGAGTTTCATGGCTCTTTTATGGCTCAGCTCTTTCTCTCTTCTTCCCTCTCTCTCTCTACTTACAAATACACTTGGATCTCTATGGTGACGAGAGCAGCAGGCCTGTCTGCTGTTTGCTTGGGTTCTGTAATGGTGAGTAACACATGAAACTGCCCTATTTCTCCTTACTGCTTAAAGTAAAACAAGTCTTTGTACTTTTTGTCATCCATATTGTATCAGTTCTGTGATGCATCACTTTGATGTCTTCTGAGCGGTTGTGCGCTTGAATTACTCAGATTTTTGGTTCAGTTTAATTATTTTCGTTATGTCCGCTTTCTTACTCGTTCTCTCTCTAACTCTGTAACTCTTTGGCCTGTAAGTACCAAAACCTAGTGAGCTGCATATCTGGACAGCATTGCAATCCCAAAATGCATTGTGATGTGCTCAGTGAAAAAAAAAGCAACAACTTAGTTTGTGTAATTTATTTATTTAATTTTGGCAGGGTAGTTGAACCTTTTTTTGTAAAAAAAAAAAAAAAAAAAGCTTTATTTATTTATTTATTTATTTTACAGCTTGTCCAGTTTATGTGCATATAAAATACACTAAGAAAAAAATGTAGAAGAATGGAAAAGATACTGGTAATTTTCTGCCAGGACATTATCTATTAAATTCACTGACATTTCCTTTAACCCTAAAACACAACACAATGCAATGCGTAATTGAAAATACGGGTAAAATTCCTGTGAAAAAATGCTTCATATTAACACAGTGCAGTTGGCCCTATTTTTTCTTATAGTGTAGAGCAAGAATGTTATTGTTTGCTACAACTAAAACTATTAAAAACATTTTTGTTAACTGAAATAAAGATATAAGAAATAAAGAATAAAGATATATATGTTAGATGAAACACTTAAACTAAATGAAAATTAGAAAAGTTAAAAGCACTAAAGTTACTCACTCAAAATAAATAAAAACTGAACTAAAACTAAAACTGAAATAAAAATAATTTAAAACTAAATATTTAAAAAGAAAAAGAAAAACTCATAAAAATGACAAAATTACATAACAAAATGAAAAAAATTGACTAAAATTCTAATGAAAATGGTCAATATTTAGTTGATATTTTATAAATTTAATATACAAATATTCAAAAATCTTAAGTATAACTGTAACGGTAAATAAATAATACTAAAATATCACTAGTGTAGTGTAAACAAACTCGACTATCAAACAAGTGATTGGTCCTTTTGTGTTTGGTCCTGTCTCCAGTGCACTTCTTGCAAGTTGTAGGCTGCCTATGAAGAGTGTTCTAACTAAGTAACATGAGATTCTGTTAGGGTTCTGATGCTGCCTTCTTTCTTTTGAGCTAATCTCTCTCTTTCTCTGGCTGTGTTTATTGTAAGTAAGATTAAACATGGTCTTTACAGGTCAGACAGCAAATGAACTGAAGCTCGTCCAGTAATCAGCTCATAACTGACTTCCAAGACAAACACACACCTACAGACTGGCCTTAGTCTTACTGTGACAATCAGATTGATACATGGAAACACAATCAGGCCGCTAATGGAAATGGATAATGAAGTGCTTTCAATCAGCCTCATGCCGAGTGTATTCATGAGCATAACAATTTTAATTCCTTTATTTCATTAGTGTGATTCTTGATATTTTGCCATAATTATATTGTGTGTCATTTGTATGCATTGTACTTTCTAAATTACATCTAGCAGGATTCCACGAGTTTGGGCATGTGGGTAGTTTTCATGAAGCACACCAATGTTTTTTTATGCCCCAAGAACCCACTTGACCTTCTCCCTAAGTTAGTTGGTAAAACAATCAGTCAGTCTTTCAGTAACACAGTCAGTTGGTCTGTCATTTTGTCAGTAATCCAGGAAATCAGCATTAATCAGTTTCATCCCCTTTAGCCATCATGTGTGACAGAAAATACAAACACAGGTTTCTTCCGCTATATAACTTCTAAAAATAGCATTTGTGCTCTTAAAGAAATACTATAGGCTAATTTAAGCTCAATTGACAGCATTTGTAATGTTGAATACCACAAAACCTGGACTCATTCCTTGTTTCGCTCTCATTTTTTAAGCTAAAATCAAGGTTACAGTGAGAGACTTTTAATGGAAGTGTTGTGCTGTAAAGCTGCTGAAATAAATTTTACAGTTATTTTAGGGGTTTAGAGTTAATGGCGTTCCATTGACATGACAACAGTGTTGTAAAATTGCATATAACCTTACACAGAAAAGTTTACTAAGCAATTATTTCACATTTAAAATAACGTTAATGTTATCATTTACATCTTGTGGCTGCTTTTGAGAGAGTGAGTATTTATGTTAGTTAACGGATTGGTCCCAACTACTTCACAAGGAATCAGTTTTTGCTGCTAAACATTAATGTTCATTAATGCACACAGAAAGTGTTTGGCTGCATCCAAAATTGCTCGAGTATAGGAACTTTTGAAATAAGTACTTACTTTGTTACTATTAAAAAAGCATGTTCTGTATACTGTGGTATAAATTTGTGCCTCATTTGCATATTTAAACCTAACATTTAAGAAAATTTGTAATACAAAACAATTTTCTTTACGTACTCTGATTAATCAATTGGAGAAAGTATGGTGATTTCTGTTAGTTAAAGTGCCCCTATTATGGATTTTTGAAAATTACCGTTCATGCAGTGTGTAACACAGCTCTAAATGAATGAAAACATCCTGCAAAGTTTTAAATCTGAAAGTGCACCGTGTATAAAGTTATTGTCTCTCAAAAGAAAGAGTCGACTCTGAATCATTGAAACGAGTCGTTTTTAAAATGAATCCCAAGCCGTTTCATGTTGACGTCGACATGAAACATTAGCGTATTGCCCGCCCACTTGTTGGTCTTTCTCGTTGGTCTGAATGAAAATGCAAATTCGTTCTTTGCCACTAGATGCCGCTTTTGGAGCAATAAAAATAGCAGTTTCCCCGGTAACGCTGTACACAAAGCAGCACTGCGCTCACAACGCTGCTTTATCAGGCATTACAGGCATAATGAAATGAAAATGAGACCAATCGACCAATCACCGCAGATTAGCGTCACACAAGGGAGGGGTTTGGAAAAATTAATCGTTAAAGGGGTCATAGGATGCTATATGCACTTTTACAAGTTGTTTGAACTGAAATGTGTGTTGGCAGTGTGTGTACACAACCACCCTATAATGATAAAAATCCACCCAATGTTTTTTTTTTAATCTGGTTAAATGTTTTCCCCTTTCTCAAGAGAAATTTTAACCAAACTATGTTACAGACTTTTCATTAAGACCCCAAAGAATCATATCAACTTGTGGAAAATGGGCATCCTATGACCCCTTTAAACGAATCGTTTGGGAGTCATTGAGCAAGTAAGGTAAACATAAATGCATATTATAAGACAATGAAAGTGTTTTTTGACCTTGCATGCATGTCAACCTGTTGTTGGGGACTCCCAGAACCAAAATATGGACCTTTCATAACCCATAATAGGGGCACTTTAAATTTTTTACCCTACTTACTTTTGTCTTTACTTAAATGTACATTTGGGCCAACAGGTTTCAGATTATTGGTGCAATAAATTGAGTAAGGATTTTAGTATTTGGTAATACTAAATGGGCATGAAACTTTGATCACATTAAGGTTGTACTCTACCTGGACTGATATGCTCATTCTTTGAATAATATATTTGCAGGTGGTCTCATAACTAATGAGTCACCAAACTTTGCTCTCTTTCTTTCTGATGTACCACACACACAAACGTCAAATTAATTCTTATGTGTCACACTGCTGTAATACAGTCTCGTCTCCCTAAAGCAAATGTGTAAATGATTAGATCAGATTAATCATCATAAATGATTAATCTAACCTCATACAAAGTGTCCTCGCAGACCAAAGTCTGATGATCCACTGCCACAGTGTGCCCAAAAATGAACACAAGACCGTCATCGGTCAGGACATGTGACTTCACACTCCGTGATGGTGATCGGTAGATAGTATGATGACTTTGAAGTGGAATAAATTAAGTTGTATAGTATCTGTTGTATTTTTACATTGTTCACTCTCACAAAAAAAGGTACAAAACTGTCACTAAGGCCTTTTCAAAAAGGTACAGCAGTTTAGGTATTAATATGTAATTTTAAAGTACTAATATGATCTTTAATGTACAAATATGCACCTATTTAGGGATAAATAAGGAACAAAGATCATACCATTTAGATTTTGTATTTCAGGGTGCCACCCCATTGACTGCTTTGTACATTTTTCTAAGCGGTAGAGAAGACTTGAGAAGAATAGTGAGCTATTTAACTGATGGATTGATGCATATTTTTTCTCCTTTTTTTGCTATGTGCTGTAGACCAATTTTTGAAGAGATCTTTCTTTCTTTCTTTCACTTTCATTTGCATTTTGGAGAATAATGCATTGGTCTTTTGTTAATTCATTTTTTTTTGTTCTTTCACATTGAGTGTGAAGGATCAAAATGAGAACAAAACAACGGCGGCCATATTTCTTTCCGATGACGTCAGTTTATTCATACGCCGACTGATTAGTGTGAATAATATGCACACACAGTCATTTATTGTGAGAAAATGGTTGAGCATGATTGAGATGGGTTGATTTGTGCACAGCATGTGACGTTAGAATGAGAGGAAAGAGAGAACTGTATGTTTGAAATAATACTGGGCTGCTTTTGGTTGGAAGTCAGCCTTGGGTTGTGCGCTCTAGGTGGTCTCGCTATAACTGAAATAGCTTCAGCTGTGACTAATAAGACTGATAGAGTCTTTGCCACACTGAACTCGTCTATTTCACACTGTGCAATGGAAAAAAAAAAGAACAAATAAATGAAATTAACATCAAAATGAGGCTAGGATACGTTAAAATTGGCGGCTCATTTCTTTCTTTTTTTTTATTTTATTTTTTTATTTTTTAGGTTTTTCATTTAGTACTTGTTTTCCATTTGACCAAGAATAAAAATACTTATGCTAAATATGACATGAGTTGGGGTAAGCTGTGCCACTTTTACTTAAATTGCTCTATAGGCAAATAAATGAGATAAAGGTGAAACATATAAATATAAATGAGAAGAAATAATTTACTGATGCACAATCCCTTTCCATTATCTTATTTTGCTGCACATTTTGCTTTTTTTTTTTTTTTTGGACTAGCCAGGATAATATTTAACTACATTGAAATATTTTGAATACTTAATACTGATATTAAAGTATAAAATTACTGTATTTGTAATATTAATAATCTTTGCAATAATTGCTGCATTTGGAGTCAAAGCTTACTATTACTAAGTTGAGTTTTTTTTTTTTTGTGTGTGTGTGTGTGTGTGAAAACAACAACAACAACAAAACATTGAACTATCCCAGAAAATATTCAGCTACATATATGCAAATATATATATACATATATTTAGAATATTTATATTTATAAAGTATTCATTTATATTAAATTAAAGTATAAAATTATTGTATATTAATAATATTGGTAATAATTGCTGCATTTGAAGTTGAAGCTTACTATGACACTTTACTTCACGCACAAATTACCCCATATTTTATTAATTAAAATATTTATTCTTTTATTAAATATAATAAATTTAATTATTATATTTAATAAATCTAAAAAATTATTTAAATAGATAAAATATTTATATAGTTATTTAACAGAAATCCATTTTATCTAGCTTATCCACCAACATGTCTTACTCTAACCAGTGTAGAAAAACACATCTGACACTCTCAGAAGACTAGAGCTTTACCTTTCTGAAAATAAATGATAGACTCAATCAAAACCAGTCTCTCCACTGGAGTTTTATGACTGGGAAACTGGATGAAACTTCTAGGAGACATCATAGACTGAGGAGCAATGTGTTCAGATGCTCTGGTTCAATCATACGTCTGCTGTGTGGGTCGATAGAGGCTTCTGCTGGGACGGATCTCAGAGAATAGTGTTCACTCTGATTACAGAACTGTGGACAGACTGTCTTGGTGAATGTGTGTAAAAGTTTGCAGGTGGCACTCTAAAACTGAATCCGATTCAATACCTTGAGACCATGACCATGGGTGATTCTGCAGTTAAACCCAGGATTGTCCCAAGATTATGGGACAATCTGAGGAACTTGCTCTGTGTTACTCTATAAAGGATATTCCAAATACTCCCCTTGCAGAAGGAAATATCAGTGCTTTATGATTCCTGGTCCTCAGATAATACCAATGGACCATTGTTCTCTGCCGTTCACCTCCACATAGCAGCTTCCCTACCAGATTATATTTAAAGAAATTGTTAACCTATGTATGTTGTTTGTCTTTAAATGTAAAGCTGGTAAGGAGATTGACAGTAAGAGATTGGTTGCTTGACAATGTTGAGTTTAAGAGGTAGCAGTTAGTCCCATGCTGGTAGATGTAACATCTACCGTTATATGGCTTCAAAAAGCATCACTTTACATTAAATGCTTTTGGGAGACTCTGCAGCAACCAAGCTAAATGTACTGATGCAGTTCTCCAGGTATTGTAGACTTTGGTTGGGATCCAGGATTACAGAAGCTTTGAAGAGTAAGTCATTATAAAACGGTCTTTTATGACACTTATGTCCCAAAGTCATCAGCTGTTGTATGATTTATTATCATAAGCTTGACACTAGTCACTAGTACAGCCTGCACTGAACAGCATCCTTCATCTCTGCTCAAACTCTGAACCGAGGTGCTTTGCCTCACTGATCAGTGCTTTCTTTCTTTTTCTTTCTTTCTTTCTTTCTTTCTTTCTTTCTTTGTAGTGAGTTTAGTACTACAAGTTCTCATATTTCATATATTGCATTTTATGCATTTTACATATTGTACACACACACACACACACACAGACAATAGTGTGTGTGTACAATATGTAAAATTCCTTGCTTAAAATGTAACAATTTTGGTTGGACCAGTGATTAATGTTAGCTATTTTATTTTTATTTTTTTGTAATTGTAACATTTTACAAATATAATAACTATAATGAATCAATAGATGTTAAAAGTTTTGATGAAATTAAATTTTTTTAACAATATTTAAATACATTTTAAAATAATAACAAATAAATATTTGTATTATTTGTAATTTTTTACATTAAATTTATAATTTTATAATTTGTATTTTTTTATCAGTAAATTTGTTTTGTTTTGTTTTGTTGAAAACTGGTCGACTGAGCCAGCTGAAAAAAAACAACGAAATAAATATTATTTCTGTTGAGCCCAGCTTTGTGTCTGTTTAACACAAACAATGCTGTTTAATGAGTTTATTCCAGCAGGGAATTGAAGAAAATGCAGAATAACATACACAGGTGTTGCAGATGTGATGAGAATGCAGGTCACATTGAGAAACCAGAGAAAACATGAAGAAAATTGCTCCTACCTCCAGAAATGATGCACCCTAAGCCAATAATGGCCCCATAGTAGATCTGATTATTTCAGAAAGCTACACTTTCTCACAATCTTTTCCATCATCATCTCACTCTTGTCCTCCTCTTCCTTCCTCACTGCACTATTCTGCTGTCTCTTCATTTTGCAGAAACAAGTGAGGACGCCCAAACTCCTCTGTAATGTTATTTTCTGTGCGCTGAGCTCAGTTCTGCTGAAAACGATATAATCAGGACGGTGCCGACAGAATTGTTACATTAGATAACTGCAGAACGCCCTTCAGGTCCGTCATTTACACCTTAATGTGTTGAGCAGTCAGATCGAAGTTCAATTTCGCTGCTAACAGCAAACTAAGCTTCTCTCTCAAGGGTGTCAGAAGACTAAAGCTCTTCCTGAAATAACACGACATATCATATTAGTATTAAAGAGCTTTTGATGCACTGTTGCGCACCAGTTCACTAGATTTAAGGGTTTTTTAACCCTGTTTTTACACTGGTGTTCTGAATCAGTGGTTGGTATGATGCTTAGTGTCTCTGTACATCAAACACAGGTGAAATCCTCCACACGAGAAGAGATTGAGTTTTCTTTGTGAAGAGAACGCGATTGCACCTCCTTGAATAGAGGTTATGCACAAAAAACATCTGTATTCTGTAAAACAGGTTACGTTGCTTCCAATTCAGGGCTTTTGTATGTGCTTTGTTAAATATTGAGCTGTTTTACTCAAGATGCCTTCGACAGAGATACTGAAGATGAGCATAACCGATGTCCATCACATATAGATTGATATTAATATCAAAAAGTTTTTTCTTCTTCATATTAACATTTGGATATTAAAACATAAGTATAAAAACACTATTATGCTGTATGAAGAAAAGTATAGATATTTTAGTGATTTTTAAAGAAAAATCCACTAGTAAAATCATTTTGGTTTTGTATAATTTTTATACGCATTTACCTGTCACTGTACTCAAATTAAAAGACTTTTAATTGTATCTGTAAAATAGAATAAGGCAGAATGAAAAAAAAAAAAAAATGTAAATGTCTTGTTACTTTGTGATATTTGTGAGCCCTTGTTTGAAAGTCCCTGTTTGTTTAAAAAAAAAAAAATAATAAAAAAAAATATATATATATATATATATATATATATTATTATAATTTTTTATCTATTTGCATGAAATTTTATTTTGACAAAACAATCCATAAATATACTCTCACATGTAAACTACAGTTCAAAAGTTTGGGTTTATTTTATTTTATTAATTTTATTTTATTTTTTTCATGTATGTATGTATTATTTATTTATTTGAAGTACTCTCGTATGCTCACCAAGGATGCATTTATCTAATTAAAAATACAGTAAAATCTGTAATATTGTGAAATATTATTACAATTTAAAATAACTGTTTTCTATTTGAATATACTTTAAAATGTAATTTATTCCTGTGATGCAAGGCTGAATTTTCAGCATCATTACTCCAGTCTTCAGTGTCACATGATCATTCAAAAATGTTAATAATCATTATAATCATATGAATAATTATTTTAATATGCTGATTTGATGCTCAAGAAAGATTTCTTGCTATCATCACAGTTTAAACTGCTTTTACTGTTTATATTTTTGTGGATAAATGGTGATAAATTTTTTCCTCAGGTTCAAAAGAACAGCATTTGTTTGAAATATTTTTTTTTTAACATCGTAAGTCTCTACAGTCACTTTTGATCAATTTATTGTATCCTTGCTGAATAAAAGTATTATTACCTTAAAAACAAATGACTGACTCCAAACTTTTGAACAGTAATGTATCTAGTTACATCACTTACCTTACACTTGCCTTGTTAGATAATCGATCAGGGGCGCGTTTCCTGTACAACTACGTAACTCGCTGATTAACCACCATAGTACGATGCATCGTTGTGGAAACGAACTAGCTAGTCACGACTGTTTCCTGAAACCATGGTACCTGTGTCGCAAATCCATCGTTTAAACCACGTTGGTTTGAGCTGTCGTTATGACGTTGTTCTACTTCTTCTTCGATCCAATAGCCGACTGGTGCAATGAG
>NW_015639837.1:25471-36901 GCF_001515625.1 Sinocyclocheilus rhinocerous
ATATATATATATATATATATATATATATATAATTTGGGTGGGGGGGGGTTAGGGGCAATAGGGATTTCGCCTAGGGCGTCAAATTGGCTAGAAACGGCCCTGCTAACGATGCTTTTGGGAAACGCACCCCAGGTTGATTGTCCACTAGAATCGGGTGAAGGTCAAGTTGTCTTAGACAGGTTGAATTTCTCAGGTTCAATCACAGCTCCAGGATCAGGGTAAGAAGTGATAAAGCTGCTGGGTTGAGCCTGGTAAAAGCAAGCAATGAAATATCACCATTGTGCGCTCTGTTGTATACATTTCTGTAGCTTTCTTACTCACCTGCACATTGAATGCAGGTCCTGTCAGCATGTCTCATGTTAGTGTCTCGTTTTGACGGCTCTCTGTTTAGGAAAGTGTCGAGAAGAAACTTTCATTTCCTCCCCAGTACTTTCACATCACAGACGGCTTACAGCAATGGATGACAAATATTTGTGCAAGTGTGTGTTTGACAATGTGCTAGACGGTTAAAGTGATCTTGTGTGTGTTCTGTCATGCCGTCATCTCTGACTTCACTTTCACACAAACAGACTGGAATATTATGAAAGGATAAAGTGCTGTTCTCTGCTCGGCACATTATTTCCATCTTTACTCTTATCTCTTGTGTTCCTTTGCCATTTTCTCACTCTGTCTGGTGTCCAGTCACTCGTTTTATGTATTGTATTCTCTGTACACCGCTCTGTCTGTCTTGGCAGTTTTAATAAGCTCCTCTTCTTTTTTCTACAATAACTCAGTAACTTCCTTTCATTGTCTTTTTCTCTCAATAAAGAGATAAAGGTCAAATGACATGCTGGTTGGTGGGTTATCTTATCTAATTGTACTGCTGATTGCTTATTAACATTGTGTGGCCACTGACAGTCAAAGAGGTCAGAGAGCAACTGTTTTCTCATTTAATGGAGTGTGCCATTTTTATTTATTTATTTATTTATTTATTAGTATTAATAATAGTATTATTAGTAATACTTTAATTTAACACAAAAAAGTACTAGATGACTAGATGTTTAAGGTTTTCATCTCAGGATCCTTGAGGTATAATATTATATTTGTTTAATTATTTAATATAATATTAGAATGATTTATGAAAGACCATGTGACACTGAAGACTGAAATAATGGCTGCTAAATAAAAAATAAATAAATTACTATAGAATTATGTAATTAATAATTATGCTTCTAATTATGCTCAAAAGTATTGAATAAATGCACTAACTGAAAATAAATTGTAAGTTTAATTTTGAAGTTTTTCATCTAACATTTAATTTTTTTTTTAGCTTTATTTCAATTAAGGAAAATTATTTTTAATAGTGTTAATGTTAATGGATGTAAAACATATCAAATGCATTTGCTTTGCAACTTCAGAATTCATGCATTAACAGTGCATCTGTTTGAAATCTCATTTAATTTAATTTAATTTAATTATTTTATTTTATTTTATTTTATTTTATTTTATTTTATTTTATTTTAAAGTTGAAAACTCTTGGTATAACTCTTCTTGCCTCTTGGTGAACAAGTGATGTATTAAGCTGAGCAACACCTGAGTTCAACTGCAACTCTGTCAAAAACAGAAGAGCACATTTTCTGTTATCTCCCTGCTGAATTTCCTAATTCCAAAAAACAGGAAATGCCAACAGCGACTGTATGAACATGCCCTTGTGAATCAGCCTGTCTGTGAAGTGGGCGGCCATGGAAAGGATCTAAAGAGTAACACTTTACAATAGGGTTCATTAGTTAACATTAACATGAACTAAGCATGAACAATACTTCTACAGCATTTATTAATCTTAGCTAATGTTAATTTCAACATTTACTAATGCATTATTAAAATCGAAAGTTGTGCTTGTTAACATTAGTTAATGCACTGTGAATGAACATGAACTAACAATGAATGACTGTGTTTTCATTAACTTTGAGACATTAAGAAAGGTTAATTAATTAAGAGACATTAAGAAAGATTAATAAATACTGTAATAAATGTATTGTTCATTGTCTGTTCGTGTTAGTTAATACATTAACTAACATTAACTAATGGAACCTTATTGTAAAGTGTTACCGAGTAATGAAATGATCTGATAGGTTACATTTGGGCACGTAATAAAACAAACGCACACCTTTTTGACGTGCAAGTTAAAGGAGTAAGTTTATTTAACTAAATAAAGAAAAAATATAACTGCACACTCTCTTAAAGGGGTCATATGATGCTTTTTTAAAGATCATTATTTTGTGTATTTGGTGTAACAGAATATGTTGACATGCTTTAATGTTCAAAAAACACATTATTTTTAAAATACTGCACATTATTGTAGGTCCTCTATGCCCCGCCTCTCTCAAACGCTTCGTTTTCTACAAAGCCCCCTCCTTAAACTTGAAATCGCATCATATGACCCCTTTAAGCACTGTTTATTAGTTACCAATGTTTTGGCAAAACAAAATTTAAACTCTTACATAAATAAAAATAAATGAATAAAATAATTCAATAAATAATTACATTTACATCACAAATGCTCATAACGTTAACAAAACAGAATATAAAAGTATACCATTATCTTCACCTGTGCATGATTACTGCCCTTATTTATATTGTTCTCCACTTGGTAAGAAATCATACCTTGACCAAGGCTACTTGTTTTGCCGAAACATTGGTAACTAATAAACAATGCTTAAGAGAGTGTGCAGTTATATTTATTACATTTGGGCAAGTAACATCTTCCAAACATCTGAAACCCAAATCAAAGCTTCACCCTGCTGTTGTTTAAACTAGCGTAGAGTTGAAAGCGGTTTATATAGGCTTCTTTAGTGAGCACAATATCCTGTTAAGTGAAGAAACTAGTCAAGATAACTCATCGTGATGTGAGTGTCTGATTGCCTTGTTTATTCCCTCTAGTGGTCAGTGACATCTCAGAATGAGGTGGAACTTTTGAACCATCTATGGTATGATGTTGGCTGTAAGGCATTTGCGAAGATCACACCAATGAACGATGGAATCTCCGCATTCCATCAGAAAACTAACATCTCTTCTCAACCATATGAGAGTCGTAAAAGCTGAACCATGGTCAGCCCAGGCGCCAACTTTCTCAAATGAGTTCCTGCCTCGCTCTGCTTATCTTAACACAAACCGGCTCGCTGGACGACCCTTGATTTAAAGTGTAAAATATCAGATTTGAATTCAGCTTTAATCAGGTTGACTCAGAATATTCAGATTCGAGTCCTTTTAAAACCTGAATGAATTAATAATAATTAATTCCCTTACAAATGAGTAATTTCATTACATGGCATATGCTAACGTGTTTTTCCCAACTTTGTTGCTATTCAGAAGAAAAATGTAAAATTGCATTTGAAAATGGTAGTGTAATAATATGCTGTTTTTAACTCACATCTGATTTTCCTTTCTACCCGTTACTGTTTGGCAGCTCTGTACCACAGTAAAATTACAGTGTTTATAGTAATATAATTGCATTTATGAATGGAAATCAGTTTATGAATAAATGTACTCACTCTAATTGTGATAATGATCTAAGATTTTAAGTGCAGTATTAATGATCTTCTGACTGATCATTAATGATCTTCTTACAATCCAAGTTTGTACAAATCCATACAATCCAATTACAAAATACTGTAAAATATCTTATCTTATCTTATCTTAGCTTAGCTTAGCTTAGCTTAGCGTCTGTCTATCTATCTGTGCGTATAGATTTGGAACAGGATATCATAGACAAGAAGTAATATTTCTACATTTACTGTCCATTGGCAGATGTAGCAAAAGTTGCTTTTGCATCTCTGTACATTCATGGAGAGCCTCAATAGTGGCTAGTGGACCGTGGAAGGTGCTTGACAGCTGTGTAGATGGCAGTGTGACAGTGAGTTTCTGATGTGCTCTTTAGAGGGAAAGACAGACACACACAGAAGTAGTGTGTGAGAGAGTGATGGGAAAGTGTGGTGAAGGGGCTTCTTTTGGCTGTGAATTATTTAGCTTGATTCTGTCACTGCACTCTGATTGAGTTTTGCACAGCCCGCCTGTTAAACACCAAGAAATATTGTGATTCTCTTCTCTCTTTCTAAGCTGTTAAACACGAGAAAGATGGCTTACATGGAATCCTATGACGAAGCCATTTTTATTCAAAAGCTATTTTTATTCTAGGTCAAAGCTATTGGAGGATAGCCTAACCTTTCTGAGCTCCGGTAATTACTCAGAATGGCCCATAGCTGCATTACAGGCAGAGCGATGTCTAAGAAACAGCAAGCCGTGACTTTCTATGGAAATTATTGGGTTTTTGCCAAAGCTAGCCCTTCAGCTCTGCTTTTACTGTCATTCTCCCCTTAAAGTTAATATGAAATAAAAATGTACTCTATTTACTTTAAATGTTCTGGGTCTTATTGTGGGAAATTTATTGGTGCATATTATTTCATAGAAATTCATCATGGGCCATGTTTTATTTTATTTTATCTACATGAGAAAGCAATTTTTATTGATCATTTGAATTATGATTTGAATGAAAGGGAAATTTTAATTTAATTTAAGAGATTAAATTAAATTAAATTAAGAGATCTCTAAGAGATTTTTAGAGCGGCTTCCAAATCTTCTATACTTATCTTGCTGGATCTGTCCGCTGCTTTTGACATGGTTAACCACCAGATTCTCCTGTCAACCCTATTGGCAAAGGGCATCTCAGGAACCGCACTCCAGTGGTTTGAGTCTTACCTATCAGATAGGTCCTTCAAAGTATCTTGGAGAGGTGAGGTGTCCAAGTCGCAACATCTAGCTACTGGGGTGCCTCAGGGCTCAGTTCTTGGACCACTTCTCTTCTCTGTCTACATGGCATCACTAGGTTCTGTCATTCAGAAACATGGCTTTTCATACCACTGCTATGCTGATGACACTCAACTCTACCTCTCATTCCATCCTGATGATCCGACGATAGCTGCTCACAGACTTTTAAATTAAATGTTCCCTCCTGGTGGAATGACCTGCCCAACTCAGTCCGAGCAGCTGAGTCCTTAGCCATCTTCAAGAATCGACTAAAAACACATCTCTTCCATCTTTATTTGACCCTCTAACTCTAGCACTCTCTATTCTAATTCTAAAAAAATAAAAAAAACACTTGTCCCTTTTAGACTTGCGGTCTATTCATTTGCTGCTTGTTTTCTTTAAAAAAAAAAAACCTATAGGCTTCTAATCTTTTTGTATTCTATCTGTTTTCTTTTAATTTATTATACAATTAACAAAAGCAAAAAAGGCCTCTAACACTAGCTTGCTCTATTCTTTTTCCATTCTATTTGTTTTCTCTTGGAGGTCCAGGTATATGATCATATTTCTGATGAACATGATGAACATACAGACAGTATGCAAGAAATGCAGAGAAAACCGCAGCAAGCAGGTAAAACACAATATATGAGACCCATTCTAAGATCATGATGGAGCTGTAGAGTAACTAAGTGTAGAATGTACGTCTGTCTGCTATCAAACATCTATCGATGTATTTCCGGGTGTCTGGACATTGTTTTTGGACGATAGAGGGCAGTCTTCTTCCATTCCTACATTCTATAATGTAGGAATGGAATGAGGAATGGAATGAGATAATGAGCTTTTATAAAGGTATCGACTTTGGTTTTGGTGGTTATACTTAGATTATCTTTATTTGACCCTCTAACTCTAGCACTCTCTATTCTAAATCTATTCTTTAAAAAAAAAACTAATACTAGCTTTTCTAATCTTTTTGTATTCTATCTATTTGTTTTCTTTTTATTTATTATACAATTATAATTCTGACTTTCTGACTTCTTCTGATTAACAAAAGCAAAAAAGGCCTCTAACATTAGCTTGCTCTATTCTTTTTCTATTCTATCTGTTTTCTTTTTATTTATTATATTATTAAAAAAAAAAAAAACCTTGCTACGTGTACTGCGTTAAGCTAACTGAGACTTGTTATAGCACTTGTATAGCATTGCTCTTTTGTTGATTTTGATTGCTTCCATTGTCCTCATTTGTAAGTCGCTTTGGATAAAAGCGTCTGCTAAATGACTAAATGTAAATGTAAATTTAATATTTGTTTAATCCACATGGGGAAGCAATTTGAATTATGATTTGAATGGAATGCAATGCATTCAATTATTCAATTATTATTATTATACATTTTTATGGTAACACTTTAGAATAGGGAACACATATTCACTATTAACTAAGAGTTTTCCCTGAACAAACTCTTAACTTGCTGCTTATGAAAAGTTAGTAAGTTAGTTGTTAAGTTTAGGTACGGGGTGGATTAAATACGGTCATGTAGAAGAAGGCATTAATATGTGCTTTATAAGTACTAATAAACAGCCAATATGCTAGTAATATGCTTGCTAATAAGCAACTAATTAATAGCGAGAATTGGTCCTTAAAATAAAGTGTTCCCATTTTTATTTATTGATTTTTTTTTTTTTTTTACCAAAAGCCAAATATATTTGGTAATTCTGATTCTGTCTGTTTTCATTCTGGTATGTTTCAAAAATCTGTTGAATCCTATTGCACTTGGTGATACATTAGGGAAGTAAAATGGGTTTCATGTTGACTTTAAGTGTTGAAAAACACCTTAAGCCACTACGTCTGTAGCCACGCTGCTAGTAGATGCTGTTTAATTAGTCTAATTTGGCTCACCCTTTAGCAACCCTGATCTTTCCTGTCGCAGTTTTAAGGCAGGGAAGTACCTGGGCTATCCCGTAGTCTCCTGCCACTGAAGTGCTATTTATGGTGTGTATCATGCTACAAAGAACAGATGGTAAGCGTGATCCTATTAGCACCATTAATGTACTCAGTGAACGTGAGCACGCTGTGCTTCTCACCTGCACTGCAGTCTCAAGTTGCACACAGACACATGCTGATGTCAAGCTTTTTTGGTGCACTTATTCTAAGTCCAGCAGCAGGTATGTGACAATGTTCTCACTCTCGCATTTGTTTTTTTGCATGCACACACAGACACAGACACAACACAGTCGTGTAGTTTTAAGTGTTTGTTGTTTGGGCATTCAGGCATTTGGATTGCAGCTGTGTGAGCGTGTATGTGCACACATGCCTGCACGCGGGTGTTCGCGTGCATGCAGGTGTTTATTAAATTTAATTGAACTTCGTTGGTGTTAAGTGGAGCGTCTTTAACACATGACTAATAAAGAAGGAAGTCAATTAAAAACAACCCGTTTTAGCTGCATAATCTTTTTTGAATGTATTGCACATCCTGTGTGAACCAAAACAGAAACATCATATAAGAATTTATGATCAGTGTTGTTTTAGTATTATTTGTATGGTATTATACACTGGAAGAAAAAAAGTAGTAAAACAGATAATGTCATGGCAGAAAATGATCAGTACCTTTTCTGTTCAACCCTAAAACACAAGATAAAATGTATAATTTATAATACTGGTAAAATACCTGTGAAAAAAAATCAATACAAAAAAATTATTAACATTTATTGATATTTTGATTTAGCTTTTATTATCATTGTAGTTTTATAGTAGTATATGTTTGTAATGTGCTTTTTTATTAAAATGTTTAAAATGTTTTATATTAAATGTTTTTATCTAAATTGTACTTATTTTAATATTAAATATATGTTATTTATGTAATAATATTAAGTTTTATTTTAGTTTATTTTTACATTTTTATTTTAGGATTAATTTTAGTACCTTAAAAGGAAAAAATGTTGCAACTCGGCTAACTGAAATAAATTGCAATATATATATATATATATATATAGTTTCAGCTTTATTTAAGTTAAGGAACACAATTTTTTAATATTGTTAGTTTTAATGGGAGTAAAACAATTAGATGAGCTTTCACTGTCTAGCAATACATACAAAGATCTATGCTGTATTTGTTTGTATTTGCTCTGCTAATTCAGAATTCATGCATTAACAGTACATTTATTTGAATTAATTAATTTAATAAAATTTAATTGTATTTATTTTTGATAGATTTTTGTTTGGCGTTCCACAGAAGAAAGTCATACGTCTTTGTAAAAACATGAGATTGAGCAAATGATGCCTGAACTATAAGTCACATAAAGGATAAATCGCTTTGATTCATTTTGTGGCTAGTGTCTCTTTGAAAGACTTTCTGCGTTCATTCGCGCTTCACATCAAGCAGGAATTCAAACACTTGGTATCCTTCTGTCAAGTATTAGGCATTATTAATTGATAAATGGATTCTTCCGAGGCATCTAAATTGGTTGCCATGGGAGAGTTTGCATGTCAGCGGCGTTAACCTGAGAGAAAGGGCATTAAATGGGGCAAGACAGCGTTCAGTGGTGGAACGGTGCTGCGTCACACCAGCCTGACAGCCCTTTCTAACAAGCCGTCACCATGGAAATGCCATTGGACGCGTCAGGCAAACATGACCTACTTCACAACCTCTGACTCTCACTGATGGAGGCCACAGGAGGGTGATGCTTATTGGTCAGGAAGCTATCAGTCACTGAAAAGAGCCTGGAGACTCATGAGGCAGTGCATTTCATAATCGAATTCAATAGATTTGTTGTGTTATGTTAATGCATAGCCATGTATGATGATATAACAACCCTAGAAGTGACAATATTTATATGAAACATAAAAAAACCATAATGGACACAATTATTGGGCAGCTTGCTAGACTTTGGAACTGAGCTATTATGTTTCTCATAGTTTTTATTTGATATACCTGTTGTTATAATTTGCATAATCATCTCTGTTTTATTGTTCGTCTTCTGTTCCTTTTGGGGACTGGTTATGTCAAGAGAAAATGGCTTTGTCCTGCCTGTTCACTTGTGTGAATTAATGCTAATAAATGTCACTGAAAAGAGCCTGGAGACTCATGAGGCAGTGCATTTCATAATCGAATTCAATAGATTTGTTGTGTTATGTTAATGCATAACCATGTATGATGATATAACAACCCTAGAAGTGACAATATTTATATGAAACATAAAAAAACCATAATGCACACAATTATTGGGCAGCTTGCTAGACTTTGGAACTGAGCTATTATGTTTCTCATAGTTTTTATTTGACATACCTGTTGTTATAATTTGCATAATCATCTCTGTTTTATTGTTCGTCTTCTGTTCCTTTTGGGGACTGGTTATGTCAAGAGAAAATGGCTTTGTCCTGCCTGTTCAATTGTGTGAATTAATGCTAATAAATGTAATAGAAATAAATTGATTCGGTTCCCCCTCTGAAGTTGAGAATGGTCTTTCTGCTGTTTTAGACGTTAATGAATGCATGGCTCTGTAAGCACATTAGGGCTGAGCGATGTGACCGCTCTCTGCCTCCCTCTCTGTGCAGCAGGATTGAGTGGTCTTTTCGTCATACTTTTCAATTTGCAGAAATCCAGCAGTCCGAGAGGCATTCCATATGCAGAATATAAACATACTCAGGCACATTCATCCATTGAGCTGGTGGTTGGTCTCTCGCTTCAAAAACACACAAGTTCTCGGTCTTTTCGGATTAAGAGTCTTTCATTATCAAAGTCATTATCAGTGGTATTACTTCCATCCATCTCAACATGACTGTATGGCATTTAAATTAAATAACTGTACCAAAGTCCGGCCTTCGTAATAGGAAAAAGAGAGATAGAAAGAGAAACAGTGAGTGAGAGAGGAAAATGGAAATGACTGTCATTCTGTCTCTGTGTGTGCGCATACTTCACCAATTTTTAGGAAGAATTTTGTACCAAGAAGTGAACTAAACTTGACAAAACCATCTTTTGGGGACATCCTCAGTTGTATAAAATTATATTTTTAAAACTTATTTAAAAGTAACAATTGTTTTTGTCTCACAAATTGTTTTATGCTCACAAAAGCTGCATTTATTTGATCAAAATACAGTAAAATAGTATTTGTGAAATATTATGACAATTTAAAATAACTTTTAATATATTTTTATTATTTTAATATATTTTAGATATTCGCTTTGCTATAACTCTTTAATTTGCTGAAGAAAAGCATGAAGATGGGAGTGCTGAAATGAAAGGTTTAATAACTCATCTGAACAGACTCCTCTATAAAGACTGAGTTAAAAGCCCCATCCCCTCAAACGGCCCTTAGGGAGGGTGTAGTTAATAGTGCACTGGCCTGTGCTCCGAGTGAGGTTTGAACCTGTGCACAGCAGAAGATGATTTTAATGTTGTGCCCTGTAACACTGAGTGTTGTGAATGTGTCATAAGCAGACTACTGTATAGACATTACAAGCCCCGGGGAGTGATTTCAACAGTCATTACCCACTGACTCTTTTTACTTATTGCTTCAATGTCAGGAACACTTCAGACTGGGGTTTGGCCTCTTTATTCAAAGTTTATTCGACTAACCAAAACAAACATCCTAGAGGAAATTATTGCTCGGAGGTTGCCATTTCATAGCTCTGGACACTTAAAGGGATAGTTCACACAAAAATTAAAATTCTGTCATCATTTACTCAACCTAAAGTTGTTCCAAACCTGTATGAGATTCTTTAGATATTTTGAAGAATGTTGATAAACAGTTGCTGGAGCCCATTGAAAAAAAAAAAAATACTACGGAAGTCAATGGCTACTGTTTGGTCTCCTAATTTCTCAGAAATAAGTACAGAGCTAAAAAATGAATGTGATCTTGGGAGAGTTTGGGTGACATGTTTGAGTTTATATTGAGATCATGACTTGATGAAAATCACTCTGGATCCATCACATCCAAGTCATCTCCTTTTTGAACTTTTGCCATCTGGTCGGCGTTACAGAGCACCGAATACCAGGACAGCCAGGCACAAGAACAGTTTCATCTACCTCATGAACAGTTAATGTCATGTCAAAACAAAGCTCAGTTTAAAGGGATAGTTCACCCAAAAATGAAAGTTCTGTCATCATTTACTCACCATCAAGTTGTTCTAAGTTTCTTTCTTCTATTGAACACAAAAGAAAAGATTTTGAAGAATGTTGGTAACCAAACAGTTGAGGGTAGCCAATAGCCATTGACTTCCATAGTATTTTGTTTCATGGAAGTCAATGGTTACTCTCAACTGTTTGGTTACCCACATTCCTCAAAATATCTTCTTTTGTGTTCAACAGCTGAAAAAAACTTCTTATAGAACTTAATAAGAACTATAATAACTTCTTATAGTCTTATAGGTTTGGAACAGCTTGAGCGCGAGTAAATCATGACACAATTTTCATTTTGGGGTGAAGTATCCCTTTAAGACTTTGTTGATATCTGTTCATCCGCTCATTTGTGTTTTTTCTTTCCTATGGGGATGGATGAATAAATTATGCCATCAGTTTTTTTTTAGCTTTCTGATTTGTACAATATCAGCTAAGACTTCCCATTTAAATTGTTACTGTACATTTGAACTGGCTGGAGTGTTAGTAAAGGAAGAAGACAGATACAATTACTCTTTTTTTTTTTATTTTTCCTGAGAAAA
>NW_015639837.1:36916-48430 GCF_001515625.1 Sinocyclocheilus rhinocerous
TTTTTTTTTCCTTAGAAAAACCCTAGAGAGCCATGAAGTGAAACGTTCGGACAAAACAAGGCAAATGCCTGATTGCTTTGAAGCAATTGATCTTGATTAAAATCCCTCCTCTGCGAAATCTCAATATCAAACACAGGAATTACACCCTCCACTTGTTAATTGTTCCAACACGGCCGCCTCAGTGGGAGATGGATTAGCATTTCTGCATAATAGAGCCGCTAGTCGCTCTTCAGAGCTAATTGTGTTTTTTAGCTCTTTCTGTCAGCGCTCGTTGAGAGGTGAGAGAGACGGGTGTTTGTTTTTGACGTTTTAAGTAAACTGGTTGCAGACAGCGCTTATGGTAATGGTAAATGGTCAGGCACTCTGTTAAGTAATGTGCATGTAAGATGAACTGGAAAACAGGCACTTTTATAACTTAAGTAAAAACGAGTACTAAGTTAGAAAACAGAATTGATTTAACACTCCATTTATAAATTGAACACTAAAAGTGCCAAAGTGTACCATGGTATTACTGTGTTCCCTTTCATGGGAACTTCGAACTGCGTCCTCTAGGGGTCGCTATGGGGAACGCCTCGTCGTGACCCGTGTCTGAAGCATATATTGAAAAAACACCAACTCGTTGGCCGACGACAGCCATGACGTCACTACCGGTGCGACTATAGTATAAATAGGCGCCGGGAGAGACGAAGAAGTGAATGATGTGTAGCTCCCGGCACCTATTTATACTATAGTCGCACCGGTAGTGACGTCATGGCTGTCGCCGGCCAACGAGTTGGTGTTTTTTCAATGTATGCTTCAGACACGGGTCACGACGAGGCGTTCCCCATAGCGACCCCTAGAGGACGCAGTGTCTCGTTCCCTACTCAGGGAACCATGGTTAC
Source organism: Sinocyclocheilus rhinocerous (assembly GCF_001515625.1). Lineage (NCBI taxonomy): Eukaryota > Metazoa > Chordata > Actinopteri > Cypriniformes > Cyprinidae > Sinocyclocheilus > Sinocyclocheilus rhinocerous. The sequence continues at coordinate 37,798 of NW_015639837.1, forward strand.
ATAAGTAACCTGAGACGTTTTTTGGACAAGGGGCCATTGTAATACCTTTTTTTGGACTCAGGCATGAACATTAAATGTTAATCTATTGTAAACATAGTAAATAGAGAACTTCTGTCTTCTGAGTGATTTTAAAATACATTACTTTGAGGTTGCTAAGGTGTTCAGGGTTGTTGCTAGGGTCAAACTGTAATGCGAGAGCACGTTTACAATGTAGAGACACCAATCAGAGACAATGTGACATTTTTCTGTCAATTTGATTTTAGTGGGAAATTTTGTGTTACGTCACTTGCTCACCAATGGATCCTCTGCAGTGAATGGGTGCCGTCAGAATGAGAGTCCAAACAGCTGATAAAAACATCACAATAATCCACAAGTGATCTACATGACTCCAGTCCATCAATGAATGTCTTGTGAAGTGAAAAGCTGCGCGTTTGAGAAGTAATATTGAGAGAGAAATGTATACATTTGTGACAGAAAAATGCATCAAAAAATTAAATGGAGTTTGAATGTTACCCGGTGGCTATTTTTGGTATAACGCCTAAACACATTTTCATAGGAACCTCAATTTTGTTTGTATCAACTTCAAATTTGTAACATAACTTATTTAGACATAACAAGGTTTTAATTTTTTTATAGCAATTTTGCATTAAAACTCGATTTGTAAAATATTTATTTTGTATGAAAATAATCAGAACAGTACATTTTCTTTACAGTAAATTTAAACTTCTATAACTTTTGCATACTTTCATTTTTTGAAATGATTCTGCAATAATCTGCTGATTGTCTTCTTTAAAAAGAGACCATCCTTAGGTCTGAGTTCCAAAGCGTTCATGAATTATAACAAGTTTGGATAGTGCACTTTTACGTATATGTTCAAAAATGGGCGATGACAGTTAAGGGGATAACGTCTTGGAATTATAATAGATGACTATCTATCTATCTATCTATCTATCTATTTATCTATCTATATTTAAATTTTCACAATATTACTGTTTTACTGTATTTTTTTATCAAATAAATGCAGCCTTGGTGAGTATAAGAAACGTCTTTCAAAAGCATGACAAAATCTTAATTATTCTTTCTGTTACGTCACTTGCTCACCAATGGATCCTCTGCAGTGAATGGGTGCCGTCAGAATGAGAGTCCAAACAGCTGATAAAAACATCACAATAATCCACAAGTGATCTACATGACTCCAGTCCATCAATGAATGTCTTGTGAAGTGAAAAGCTGCGCGTTTGAGAAGTAATATTGAGAGAGAAATGTATACATTTGTGACAGAAAAATGCATCAAAAAATTAAATGGAGTTTGAATGTTACCCGGTGGCTATTTTTGGTATAACGCCTAAACACATTTTCATAGGAACCTCAATTTTGTTTGTATCAACTTCAAATTTGTAACATAACTTATTTAGACATAACAAGGTTTTAATTTTTTTATAGCAATTTTGCATTAAAACTCGATTTGTAAAATATTTATTTTGTATGAAAATAATCAGAACAGTACATTTTCTTTACAGTAAATTTAAACTTCTATAACTTTTGCATACTTTCATTTTTTGAAATGATTCTGCAATAATCTGCTGATTGTCTTCTTTAAAAAGAGACCATCCTTAGGTCTGAGTTCCAAAGCGTTCATGAATTATAACAAGTTTGGATAGTGCACTTTTACGTATATGTTCAAAAATGGGCGATGACAGCTAAGGGGATAACGTCTTGGAATTATAATAGATGACTATCTATCTATCTATCTATCTATTTATCTATCTATATTTAAATTTTCACAATATTACTGTTTTACTGTATTTTTTTATCAAATAAATGCAGCCTTGGTGAGTATAAGAAACGTCTTTCAAAAGCATGACAAAATCTTAATTATTCTAAATTTGAATGGTATGTAGCTTTACTGATTGGTTGAGAGAACAGCAAACCAGTGAGATCGCAGTTTGTATACTGTATGTCATAAATCTGGTATTTTATAGCTTATGAGCTGTAGCATTTTACTATTTCTAAGTTTTGAATGCATAACATTTTTATTTCATAAAGTATGTTTTGTAGTTTCAAAGCCTTTTATCAATGCAAAGTCATCACTAAATTATAAGGATTTATGCTAATATCTTTCAAAAACCATCTTTGCCTAGGGCCTTTCTGAACTTTTGGAGGACACTGTATGTGTGCGTGCGTATCATTTCATCAACAGCTCAGTGAATGAAGAAACAAGTAATCTAAATACACTCTTGCACTTTTCTGCAGTTTTATCAGGATCCAATTAATGCATTGCAATGTTCTAGTTGTGTTTGTATTTGCCAGTTTGTGTATTTGTTTGAGTGAGAGTGAGAGTCAAAAGTCAGTTTGGTGATTAACTTTGAGAAGAAAGGGGTTGATGAGATCATTGGCTTTGAGAGCAAGAGAGAGTGAGACAGATAAATCTTAATAATTCTCTATAATTAGCTCGTGGTCTGTACCAGTGGGACACAGGTACACAGCTGCTAGATCCAACTCACCAGCAGTTCACCATCAGGACCCTCTGTGATGTGTGTGTTGCTGTAATGAGGCAGGTGAAAGCAGATGTCGTACACAGGACGCTCTCCGGTATATCATCATGATAATACTTTTTTAATGAAGCTTGGATATATAGTATATTATAATATAGCAGATACCTTATTAAAGGGAGAGTTAGGTTCTGATTGGTCAGTACAGCACTTTTTACAGTCCACAATATAGAAATATAATAGTAGGTATGAGTCTGACACAAAACATAACACGAATTTGATGATTAAAATCTGTCCTTAATATTTTATTATAAATATTGTAATATAGTAGTGGGTATGAAACGACATATAATTGTGATAACATTTATTTAATAAAACAAATTAATTGGTTTAATAAAATTTGAATTATAAAATTATTTTTTAAAATAAATTATGTCTAAAATTTTTATTATAAAAATATTATTTTTTTTTTTTTTTAACTGCCGTTCAAAATTTGTGATCAGTATGATTTTAAACTTTTTTTAAAGAAGTTTCTTGTGATCATCAAGACTGCATTTATTTGATCAAAAATACAAAAAAACCTGTAATCTTGTGAAATATTATTGCACTTTAAAATAATGGTTTTCTATTTTAATATACTTTAAAATGTTATTTATTCCTGTGATGGCAAATCTGATATCTATCTATCTATCTATTTATCTATCTATATTTAAATTTTCACAATATTACTGTTTTACTGTATTTTTTTATCAAATAAATGCAGCCTTGGTGAGTATAAGAAACGTCTTTCAAAAGCATGACAAAATCTTAATTATTCTAAATTTGAATGGTATGTAGCTTTACTGATTGGTTGAGAGAACAGCAAACCAGTGAGATCGCAGTTTGTATACTGTATGTCATAAATCTGGTATTTTATAGCTTATGAGCTGTAGCATTTTACTATTTCTAAGTTTTGAATGCATAACATTTTTATTTCATAAAGTATGTTTTGTAGTTTCAAAGCCTTTTATCAATGCAAAGTCATCACTAAATTATAAGGATTTATGCTAATATCTTTCAAAAACCATCTTTGCCTAGGGCCTTTCTGAACTTTTGGAGGACACTGTATGTGTGCGTGCGTATCATTTCATCAACAGCTCAGTGAATGAAGAAACAAGTAATCTAAATACACTCTTGCACTTTTCTGCAGTTTTATCAGGATCCAATTAATGCATTGCAATGTTCTAGTTGTGTTTGTATTTGCCAGTTTGTGTATTTGTTTGAGTGAGAGTGAGAGTCAAAAGTCAGTTTGGTGATTAACTTTGAGAAGAAAGGGGTTGATGAGATCATTGGCTTTGAGAGCGAGAGAGAGTGAGACAGATAAATCTTAATAATTCTCTATAATTAGCTCGTGGTCTGTACCAGTGGGACACAGGTACACAGCTGCTAGATCCAACTCACCAGCAGTTCACCATCAGGACCCTCTGTGATGTGTGTGTTGCTGTAATGAGGCAGGTGAAAGCAGATGTCGTACACAGGACGCTCTCCGGTATATCATCATGATAATACTTTTTTAATGAAGCTTGGATATATAGTATATTATAATATAGCAGATACCTTATTAAAGGGAGAGTTAGGTTCTGATTGGTCAGTACAGCACTTTTTACAGTCCACAATATAGAAATATAATAGTAGGTATGAGTCTGACACAAAACATAACACGAATTTGATGATTAAAATCTGTCCTTAATATTTTATTATAAATATTGTAATATAGTAGTGGGTATGAAACGACATATAATTGTGATAACATTTATTTAATAAAACAAATTAATTGGTTTAATAAAATTTGAATTATAAAATTATTTTTTAAAATAAATTATTTCTAAAATTTTTATTATAAAAATATTATTTTTTTTTTTTTTTAACTGCCGTTCAAAATTTGTGATCAGTATGATTTTAAACTTTTTTTAAAGAAGTTTCTTGTGATCATCAAGACTGCATTTATTTGATCAAAAATACAAAAAAACCTGTAATCTTGTGAAATATTATTGCACTTTAAAATAATGGTTTTCTATTTTAATATACTTTAAAATGTTATTTATTCCTGTGATGGCAAATCTGAATTTTCAGCATCATTACTCCAGTCTTCAGTGGCACATGATCCGTCAGAAATCATTCTAATATGCTGATTTATTAATAATGTTGGAAACAGTTTAATATTTGAAAATGCTTAATATTTTTTAGGAGACTGTGAAACTCCTTTCAGAATTCTTTGATGAATAAAAAGTAAAAAATTAAAAAGAGAGAGAGAATAGCATTTATTTAAAATAGAAATATTTTGTAACAATGTAAACTACTGTTCAAAAGTATGGGGACAGTCATTTTTTTCTTTCTTTTTTTGAAAAAAAAAAAAAACAATTAAGCAAGGATGTTAAATTATTATTTTTTTTAATTATTGTAAAGATATATTGTTAGAAAAGATTTATATTTTAAATAAATGCTGTTCTTTTCTTCTTAACTACTTTTATTACGTTTTTTTATTCATTTGTTATTGTATCCACTGTATATGTATATGGCTGCCATGGCGTGAACGCAATCTCAGAAGCTTTTTGCTTGTTTGCTTATCTGTATTTGATTTTAATTTCATTAAGTAGATGTTTCGCTCCACCAGCGTTCTAATGAATTTCTATTGGAGTGTTAAATAAATCTTGAATATTTGTTAGCCCCACTTATATCCTAGCTCATATATCATCACTGTGTTTGTGTGTGTGTGTGTGTGTGTGTGTGCATCTTTCTTCATTCGTTTCATCACAATATGCCGGAGCAGCACCCACAAGAGGACAAGAGGGGGAAAGCTCGTCAGAGCTCATCTGCTAATTAATGTCTGATTAAAGCAGTGTGCCTGCAAGGTCAGATTTAGTTTCTCCGCTCAGTCTGCATGAACACAACTTCCATACTAATCAACATGTCCGGCTGCTCTTGCTTTAAGATTGGTTTAAACCGCCATTCTTTATGTGATCTTGGTCAAAATGAAATAGAGCTCTAGAGAACATCATAGAGAACATCATCTGCTTTCATGAGGGATCTGATTGATGCTATGTGTCAATATTGTTCAGTGCACTTGACAATGACGGTGGCACATTCTCATTATCAGAATCGTGTTGTTAGTTCATGAGAATATGCTAATTTGACAGTGACTGTCTTTTTTGGCCTGTCTCATCCGGGTTCTGTGTTATGTATGCTGTTACTTGTTAGCTATACCCACAGTACTGTCCTTTCAGCTTATTAATAGGAATGGGAATCATGAACTTATTCAGAACCAGTTACATTTTAAATAAAAGAAACAATACCCGTTCTTGCAATTGCATTCTTCCGCCAATGTGTATAGATTATCATTCTAAACTGAAAGCATTTCTTGCACTACTTATTGCTACAACACAGCTACCAAATCAATGGTGCGAAACAGACAGCATGACCAAACCTGCATGAATGATTTCAACAAGCCAGTTCTTTTTAGTGAATCAGAAGCATATAGTGTAACTGGTATAGTCTGATTACAGAGCATTTCTGTAGTGCAGATTTAAAAAATAATAATAATTAAATAAACAAAATATGCCCATTTTGCCATCAGTGAATTACCACTTTAAATCAGTGTAGTTAAAGATGTGCATAATTTATTTCCCTTTTCAGCAGTGTTTTATAAATATCAATGAATAAAATATATTGCCACTTCTTTTGGTTTATAATATTTTTAGTTCATATATAGTTGTATTATTTGTTTAAGGTTGATTATTGGATTGCATTCATGCTGCCTCTAAAAAGATTTAATAAGATCTTTTTTTTTGCAAAAATTGTTTTAAATGTACTAACTGAAATTAAATGCATTTATTTTTTTCGAAATATTTATTCCTGAAATCTACTAAAGGAATCATAAATGCACTTGATCAGAGGTTGTTGTTGTTGTTATAGATTTACATATCACAAATGACGTTTTAATAACTGTACTAGTGAAAGCCCCACTGTTCCTATGGACCCTGTGTTACAAGTAGAGTGCAATAGTTTATTTTGCAGAGTAAATATCTTCCATGAATGCTGATATGTAGATGTTCAATGAAATCCAGTTGTGCGTCTTTCTGCCAGTTTGCAAATGTGAGCCTGTTGTTTGCGGGTGTTCTCACCATGCCGCTTTTCCAAGGGTCCTCAATGCCGAGTAATAAGCCGTTTATTTTGTTTCAGTCTCTCTGTTGAAACGGATCCCATGCTGACAACAATAGCCTTTCAAATCCTATTGCTTACTTGCCTAATTTCCTCCACCGGGAGCGTGGAGAGGAGGAACCTCTCATTTTCCCACTCCACCTCTCCGTCGAGGAACGGGTGTTAGATCATTACGTGAGGGTGAGAAGAATGAGCGCTCTGTGTGGAGCCCCGTGCGGTATTGATCTGATTGAGCGCCGCTAAGGACGTGACTCCGAGCTGTTATTGGTCTGTTTGGGAAGGCAGCCGTGTCCTCTGGAGTTAAAGTGTGTGAATGAAGTGTGTTTGAAAGGTAGTGTATGTACAACGCATTCTGAATTGACTGCGCCACATGATGACTTCATTCTAGCAGCGGCGCTCGGCTCTGGCCGTCTCGAGTCTGCAGGTGACTTTGAAATGAAGTAGTAGGAAGGGCTAGTGGCCACTTTTGCACTGATTTCCAAGAAAATAAGCTGAAAAATATGGATGGAACTGTGTAGCAGATGTTGGTGGCAGTCTCCACTCTCTCGTAATCTCACTGGCTGTTGTTTTCAGCTGCTCTCTTGCTAGTCAGGATGATGTGCATCAGGGCAATTGAATGACATGAAAAGGAATTCAAAGCCATAAAAAAACAACAACACATGTAATAATGCATTCTGGGAAATAAATTCTTCATTTCTGAAATATTATTGAATCTATAAATGAATATAAATGAAATATCGGTCGGTCGGTCGGTCGGTCGGTCGGTCGGTCGGTCGGTCGGTCGGTCGGTCGGTCGGTCTGTCTGTCTGTCTGTCTGTCTGTCTGTCTGTCTGTCTGTCTGTCTGTCTGTCTGTCTGTCTGTCTGTCTGTCTGTCTGTCTGTCGATCTATCGTTCTATCGATCTATCTATCATTCAGTCATTTTATCATTCTGTCGTTTGTTTTATAATTCTTTCTATTATTCTATAATTCTTTCTATTGTTCTATCTCTCTGTCGTTTTGTTGTTCTAAAGTATCTATCATTCTGTCTGTATCTGTGTTCTGTCTGGTGTTTGTTCTGTCATTCATTTTATCATCTACTGTAAATAATTGTAATCACCGTTCTATCTATTGTTCGATCGTTCCATTTTGTCTGTACTATATTTCTGTCTGTCAGTCGGTATATCGATAGCTCTGTCATTCTGTCTATTTGTCTTACTCAATCTCTCAGTTTCTTTGAATTTCAATTTTAATTTAACTTCCTTACCTTGAAATTCAAATAGTATTTGTGCCAGGCGAAGGGAAAGTTGGCTTCAATCTTTGGCTTTTTGTCACAGATTAGTCACATACTTAAAACATGAAAGGCTGATGAGCTTCAGTCTTGTCGTGTGTGCTTGGTTTTTGGCTCAGTTCTCCCCGAGATCAAAGCCACCGGTGCTCCATGCACCATTTGAGGCTGAAATCCACTCCTAATTGCTTGGCCACTTACAAAATCAATTTGGGATTTAATTGAATCCATAAATGCCTTGGTGGCTGCTTGCACTGTACAGTCCCAAAGATTGTGCTATAGATTATTGGTCTTGCAAGTTAAAGGTATTTAGGGACGCTTTACTGCACAAGCACAGCGAGTCTGTGTTTGTGTGGTTAAAGGAAAGGAAATTGTTTGGGATACCTAACACCTGAGATACGTTTCAAATGGAGGATACGCATGAATGGGGGAAGTTATCTAGTCAATACGGTGAAGTGCACAGTTACAGTGTGAATGTCTATTTTTTTAGTGGTTAGATTTTTTTTCTTGAAGCTGTTAAGCTGGAAGCTCTGTCATGATTTAGAATGCTTGAAATCTGTAGGTTCAAATGAAAGTGGAAAAATGTGAATTGTTTAACAAAATACAACAGTAGAAACATTTGAAAATTGCAAGCTTAAGCATCAATGTTTGAGTACAATACCTTTTTTTTCTCTATATATCTAGTATGTGACTAGATTTGGGGCTGGTGGGTCCCGGACCCCCATAACAACTAAAATATAAAACTTGAGAAGGGGGTCATTTTCTATCATTAAAGTGCTTAATGCATTTTTACAACACTGAATGTGCTGTACATAGAAAAAAGAAAAATTTTAGTTTTTCAGGCGATAGCACTATTCAATAAACCAACAGTGAAAACTGAAATATCTAATACAGTTATCATGTTTTTTTTTTTTTTAATAAAGTTGCATTTATTAAAGAAAAATAAACTCAAAAACAAACAAAAAAATTCTATCCCAAGTGAGTCGCAGTGTTTTGTTTATTTATAATTGTTCATTCACATAAATGACTATGATTATTTCCATGTTTGTATTTGTGCTGAAAGCTGACTTTACAACATTCTAGCAGGTATTTTCTGGGAATGTTAACAATAGTATTTGGTGCATGATTAGATTCCAATGAAGGTGCCACAGAAAATGCAGAGTTTCCATTTTTCCTTCTGAAAGCAAAAGATGATATATGGTGCATTTTGTAAGGAATGACCTGGGTTCAATACAAGTTGTATTAACATCTGTGGCATGCTGTCGATTACCAGGTACACTCATTTCAGCTTGAAAACTAAAACTGTTTTTATAATAGTGCTCCTACATGGTCTATAGGGAATGATATTCTAGAAATATGATTGATATTTTTGTTAAGAACTAATCAGTTGTGAATGTGTCTAAAGCATGAAGTTCTAGATATGCACATAATATGAGTTTGTTACATGTAAGCAGAGAATTGTGGATAGCTACATTTACGTATTTTTTTACTATCCTTACATATATTATTAGAATGTATCTGGCGATTGATTTTTATCAAGTCTCATATTAACACACACAGTATAATGGCTATATTTGTAAAGCAGTTTGCATTTGACCATTTATTGCAGTGCAGTGTCTTCCACTATAGACTTTCCTTCGTAAATGCAATATTATACAGATTGCTTTTTTCAAACTGAGAGGCGAATTTAAGTTATTTTCTGTGTTAACCGACAATATGCCACAGATGTTGTCAATAGAGCTTAACTTGCATTGAACCGAGAACGTTCCTTTAACCTTGAGATCAGAACATGCCGATTTACCATTTTCATACATCTGAGATCTACTGTCCTTATGTGGAAATTTCCAGAAAACCTGGCATGCATATTTTGAGGATATGATTGACTGCTCATTGTCAAATAAATGCTTCATTCCCACCAGGATAACTTTGATTTTGTGACATTCTCTGACTGCAGAAATAAAAAAAATAACTCTGAATATTCTTGTAACATCTTCTTTATATTTCTTGTCATTTTGTACCTGAGGCTCATTATTGAAGTACAAAATATTAAATCATCCTGCCTAAATACATTTTACGGCCTTATTCTCTTGGACAAAAGAACGGGAGATGTGCAGATGCTGCAGTCTGACAGATGTTTAAATGAGTTGTACAATTGATGTAGTAGCAGTTAATAATCTGTCTTCACCTTGATACTCCGCCCTGATCTCTATCTGCAGCCGTGCTTTACAGGCCTTTTTTTCTATTACAGCTCTTACACCTTGTGTATTATGTGAGTTTGTGTGTGTGTGTGTGTGAGAGTATGTCTATTACTCTTTATGGCCTGAATAGGCAGTTTATGGCAGCTGTTTTTTTTTTATTTTATTTTTTTTACTAATCTCATTATGGACACATTTCAACTCAGAATCTTCTCATGGATGTGGGACTCCAGCCAGAACCAAAACACACACACACACACACACACACATGTTTGGTCAGCTATCCTTGTGGGGACTCTCCATAGGCGTAATGGTTTTTCTACTGTACAGACCGTATATTCTATTGCCCTACACCAACCCTACCCCTAAACCTACCCCTCACAGGAAACTTTCTGCATTTTTAGATTTTCAAAAAACTTAATTCTGTGTGATTTATTAGCTTGTTTACTCGTGGGGACCTCAATTTAGGTCCCCACCGTGACA
>NW_015639837.1:48462-53953 GCF_001515625.1 Sinocyclocheilus rhinocerous
CCATGAGTCTGTGTGTATTCAGGTTTAAGTCCCCACCAGAATAGAAAACCAGGTACACACACACACACACACACACACACACACTCTTATGTGGATCCACTGATATCTAAAGCAAAATAAATAAATATTCTTCCAATTAAATCAAATACTTCTGATTATGTAATAGGATTTGCCAAGTTGATTATTCGATTTACTTTTATTTACACAAGACTGCAATTAAAATGCCACCTGCTCTCTTTCTGTGTGTGAGTTTCACTGGAGATATAAAATGAGCAATTCCAGCCTTGGCTTCTGATTGGTCAATACAATGCTCTAGCTGTGCTGAAATCCACAAGGCTGTGACTCTATTCATAAGATTTCCTGGTTGCTTGTTCTTTATTGCTTAAATTGGGGATTCTCAGTTTTGTTTTTCATGCTTCCCCGCAAAATTAGATGAAACTTTTGCGATAATCAGATTGCTAATCAGTATTGGTGTCAAATGGCATTTAATAATGTGAAATGATGAAAGTTATTTACATTTATTCATTTAGTAGACAATTTGTCTATAAAGAAAAAGAAAAGAGGAAAATCAATAGTAATTTTACCAACAATATTAGCCTTGAAGTTATATTGTATTATTATTATTAATACAATATTTTATAATCAATATTTTAAATAATCTTTGAAAAAAAATCTATAACAATCTATTTGTTTGTCCTATGTACTTCCGTAATAATACATGAGGCATATTAATAGAAAATGGCTTTTTTAAATGTTTAAAATATGTTATCTAACATATATCTCCCCCCTTTGTCATTCAAATTTGGTGCATTAATAATACAGGTGAGAGACTCTTTGTTTGCAGTGAGTGTATTTGACCATATAAGGAGAAGGGGAGGAGATGACACTGCACACGGACATCATTGGTTCTTACGTGTATCATCAGTGCAGCAGATTTGAATGTGAGGAGCTGAATGAGATTTGAGAAAGGAAGTCTTACACTTTGAGCACCACTGGCATTTAAAGCTCTCTTTAAACACTGTTACTGGTGTGTGTGTGTGTGTGTGTCCTCAGGTTGATGGGTCACTGGTGCTGTAAAAGCCAATAGCCTCTGTGGGTCTATGATGTACTGCTTGCTTTCAAGGGGAAACCCTTAGCACTCTGCAAGCAGACGATCTGATTGGATGAGGAAATTGGCCGCAATAATAACCAGGGCTCTCATTAATATCAGTGCTGCATCCGCAGGGATCTCTTATTCATCTCTCTCTCTTTCTTTCTCCCTCAGTCTGACTCCCACCTTTGTGAATAGCTGAATACACTGAGAACAGAAAAACACTGCGTAAGTAAACACTTGGTATTCTGTTTGGTTGCAGGCATCTCTAGTGCCTCTGGTATATGGGGTCTTAGACTGAATATCTCACGCCACATGAAGGATGGTGCACAGTCTCACAATGACAGTTCTTGTGCTATTCTACCACATTTTCTTCCTTACAATATAAAATTAATAATGTCGTCTTTTTCTCCCTGAAGCACAGTTGATCGTTTAAACATAGAAAACAGAAATTGAATATGTGTGTGTATGAATATCCAGGCAGACATTATGGGGTTATAAATCTCCCAACTTAGTTGAAGAACAGCAGAGGCAGAAAGAACATCTAGACTTGTGTATTAGATGCCAGAAACAAGAACAGACTAGACTGATCAGGATTAGACTGGTTCCGATCTACAAATCTGATTCACCGAGACAAATTAGCCTTGTTCAAAATTGAAGGGGCAGATTCACTGAACAGTTGCACCAGTTTTGCATAAGTTGACTTACTCACTAGGTACCCACAGTGTAAAAATAAATCCGTTAAATAACAGAAAACGTACTGGCAGCTCATTACACGAGACATTATCCATTAATTTTACGAACATAATTAAAATACAAGGCAATGCAGTGTAAAATTCAAAATACTGGTAAAACACCTGTAAAATATAAATATGGAAATATTCCTTCAAAGTATGAAGTGCATTATGGCCTATTTTTACAGATTTTTTTTAGAGTTCACAATCCAGTTTAAGATTTAAGATTTAAGGAGAAATATTATGCCCCTTTTTACAATATGTAATATAAGTCTCTTGCTGAAAAGGCTGAATTTATGTGATTAAAAATACAGTTAAAACAGTTCTATGGTGAAATATTATTACATTATAAAATAACTGTTTTCTATTTTCATATCTTTTTAAACATTTTATTTACTCCTGTGATGCAAAGCTGAATTTTCAGCATCATTAGTCTTCATCTCGAGTCTTCAGTGTCACATGATCCTTCAGGAATCATTCTAATATGCTGATTTTCTATTAATATCTTTTTGAAATATAAATCTTTTGTAACGTTACAAATATTTTTACTGTCACTTTTGATCAATTTAATGCATCATTGCTATATAAAAGTATTAATTTCTTGGGGGAAAGACAGTGTCACTGATCCACAATGGTATTGTGTGTGTGTGTGGTGTGTGTGTATATATATATATATATATATATATATGGCTCAGCTTAAGTGTGTGTCTTTGTGCAGTGTTCAGGTGTGTGTATTTTGCTCTTGAAGGACACGGGATGACACAACAGCCAAAGAAGAGGAAGGGCAGGAAGCATGAAATGAACCTGTCTGAGCTGTTCTTAACTCAACACACACACACACACACACACACACACACACACAAAAAAAAAACACACATGCCTCCATCAGACAGTGTTCTTTCTCCAGTTGTCACTCTCTTTAGATGGGAGCATGCTGCTTTGCTCTAGCTTGCTTGCCTTTGAAGCACCCCAGAGGTGAGGGCTTTTACACATCATTTGGCAAGAAAGTGCCAATGTTGTGCCTGACATTATTCACCTGCAAAATGAATAAAATATTTTATTAAAATATTATTGCAGTTTTGTTTTGAAGAACCGTTATAGCTTTGTAATTTCCCTGTGGGGATTAGTACAATTGTTAAAAAACTATTTAGTTATTGATTGATTGATTGATTGATTTGTGTGTCTATGTGTTCAAGCACCTTTATAGTCTCATTGTAATTTCCCTCTGGGGATTAATAATAATGATATTATTATGATAATAATGATAATAAATTGTAAACTAGATTTTGTGTGTGTGTGTGTGTGTGTGTGTGTGTGTGTAGAAGCACCTTTATTTCTCTATGGGGATTGTGAAAAATTGTGAACTAGTGTCATGTTATATATTGAACATTGTTGTTCAGTAAGTAGTTATTTATAGCAAAATTTTGGACCAATGAGATTTCACTGTGGGTGGAGCTATTTGAATGGTTGTTACAGTTGAAGCTGGTTAGGACACATGCACTCACGTCTTGAGTAAATTGGACATGAACTTTGTCAGCTTACTAAGTGTCTTAAATAAAACACTTTGAAATGTAGTAAGTCCAGCAACTAGTTCTTCCTCAGAAATGCTCGCTGTACTTTGGTACTTTGTAAACGTGTCTTTGATTCTCGGGGGACTGATAAAGCATCAATCGGAAATTGCATAAATCCAGCCAATCAGATTGTAACTTGTTTTGGGAATGCTGTCCCAGGCTGAGACAGCTTTTAACTGTAAATCAGCTCAGGTTTTACTGTGTCTTACTTTGGGAAGCCAGTGGAAAGACTATGAAATGATTTCCGCCATTTCCTTGTGGGGACATATTTATAAACATAATCAGGTTACATTTATTGTTTTTGTTCCTGTTTGATTTGCTAGAAAAGATTTGCTAGGCTTATGGTTTGTGCAAGCTCAAAGCGTGTCGGAGAGCACAAATTTCATCCTCCTTTTGAGAGGCAGAAATGTCTAGAGAAGCAATATCTCCTCATAAACTGTGTAGAGCCTGAATTACATTGGCAGATACTGTTTCATAAGGTTGTGTGCTTCTAGAGACTATTCGTGGACAACACAAGCATAGAACAATTTGAAAAGCCGTGGCTTCCTCATCTCAGCCGCTGAAGTTTCAGAGCGGGGCCGGGTAAGCTTTTCTCACTACCCGAGTGTGAACCCTAAAATAAAGTGATAATTCAGGATGACAGTCTGATTTCAATCAGCTTTCTTTAGAGAATAGCTGGCTCACAGCTTACCTGGAATTCATTAAGCTTATTGGCTCTTTGTTTGATCCGATAAGAGGCATCTCGTGCTTTCATGCTCTGTCAGTGGCACTGGCCCTCTACCTCACTCACTCTCAGAACCAGGCTTTATCTACAGTATGTGTGTTTGTGTTTTTCAGTCTTTCTAATATAAGCAGGACTAATGAAGTACAGTATCATTTCCAGATTATTGACTGGGGCCCATATTGGGCACAGCCTCATTCAAGAGTGGCATGAAGTATAAACAGACCATAATATGGATGATGATGATGATTGAATCATCAATGAACTGACTTTAGATGGAAAAATTATTCTTTGTTATTATCTTCTTGCATTATTGACAAGCTATTTTCATGTCTGACACTGTAAAGCTGCTTTGACACAATCAGTATTGTATAAAGCGCTATACAAATAAAGGTGACTTGACTTAATAATAATAATAATAATATGATGATGATGATTAACCAATTAATCATTGCAAATTTTAATTAAATACTTTAATCAATTTTTTCCACTACCAATATAAACTAGCTTTTAAGTATTAATTAAAAAAATAATGATTAAAAAAATAAAATGAATATTTCAATCAGTAAGTAAAGTACTTAATACATATTAGTTATTTGTTCCACTATCAATATAAACTGACAAGTATTAATAATAAAAAATTGTAAAATAATTAACATAAATATTTCAATCAGTAAGTGAAGTAAATAAATAAATTACTTAATAAATATGACATTTAAGTCTTAATAATTAAAATAAATAGCCTAAATAAATAATTTTAAAAAATCCCGGTTGGTTCCATTCCTCCATTCTGATTGGTCAGCAGCTGTGTTTTATCAAAGACTATCCACAAGTTTCCTACGCCCCATGAGGCCTTGCGTCAAAAGTGGGAGCATCTTCCAGTTCGAAGTAAGCAAGCGGGACGTGACACGCATTCATTCAACAGTTGACAGTCAGTCATTCAAGATTTAGTGATCCAAACTTGCTAACGATGTGGGAACACAACTTCAACGAACTTAAAAAGGGTGAAATAACAGTACCTTTACCCTCCGCGGTAGATGGTTGGGACGATGGCCTCGTATCATGTACAGTCGCATTTTTAACTATTTTGTAGATTCAGTAACTTAGCCTGTGATGGTAAGGCCGAGGCGATGGACAATTTGAAAAGCTCAGAGCCGTATCAGTATCTACACAGTGATAAAGTCGGTCGGGTGTTATTTAAAGGGGTCATATGATGCGATTTAAATTGTTCCTTTCTCTTTGGAGTGTTACAAGCTCTTGGTGCATAAAGAAGATCTGTAAAGTTGCAAAGACTAAAGTCTCAAATCCAAAGAGATATTCTTTATAAAAGTTAAGAGTCAACCACGCCTACCTAAAACGGCTCATTCTAACACGC
>NW_015639837.1:57467-85535 GCF_001515625.1 Sinocyclocheilus rhinocerous
ATCGTAAATGTCAACTGGGGCCAGGAAACAACTGCACCCAGAAACACACGGGTGGAATGACATCTTGAAAAAGATGCAGCATCACCCATGTTACTCTTTTAGAGGAAAGGAACTCTTTTTGTGCTGAAGCGTCCAGGGCAAAGACTGCTTGCACCGTGTGCACTCTACCCGGGAAGGATCACCGCTGTTGCGCTGTCACACCCACACCATGACTTCCTTGTTTGTTTTGACCACTTCAGATGATTTGGCAGAGCTGAATCAATGACGAAAGCTTGGCTCCGAAGCGAAAGCTTAAGTGAGTGTACGATTGCATGCTCCTTATCCACAAGTTTCCTACGCCCGATAAGGCCTTGCGTCAAAAGTGGGAGCATCTTCCAGTTCGAAGTAAGCAAGCGGGACGTGACACTCATTCATTCAACAGTTGACAGTCAGTCATTCAAGATTTAGTGATCCAAACTTGCTAACGATGTGGGAACACAACTTCAACGAACTTAAAAAGGGTGAAATAACAGTACCTTTACCCTCCACGGTAGATGGTTGGGACGATGGCCTCGTATCATGTACAGTCGCATTTTTAACTATTTTGTAGATTCAGTAACTTAGCCTGTGATGGTAAGGCCGAGGCGATGGACAATTTGAAAAGCTCAGAGCCGTATCAGTATCTACACAGTGATAAAGTCGGTCGGGTGTTATTTAAGGATGTCGGAAACGACCTTATGATTCTGAAAGCAGACATTGAGCCGATCCAGAGCCTACACGTATCACATCATAAGACTTCAAAAATTGGACAGAAAATATATTAATATTAAATATCAACATATTATTTTTATTCAGTATTATCAGAGCATGTGAGCAGAGCATAGCGGGGAGCAGCAGATCAGTGAATGAGAGGGTAGCGTCATTTTACATGCGTTGCCCAGTACAGCTGTACTACACCATGTTACATGTTACATACAGTAGCGCTATTGCAAACAGGAACAAGTTTACTACATAGAAATTTCCTGCCGGCGCGTTGGGCGGTACACACATTCATAGAGCGAAATATTTTGAGCGGAGCGTCATAGTGAGGGCAGAGAGGGAGAGTGAAACCTGCGCGCTGAACACTGCTGGCGCCATATATTCTCGGCCGTTGTTCTCTTTCGGCCGAAAACCAAAAATGCCATTTTCAGCAGCCGAAATTTCAGTGCATCCCTATAAAATACCGTTGATATATACTACTTCCGCCACCTCACCGGAAGTTGTACCCACGTTCTTTTTTACAGTAGCACGGTTGTTGTATTTAAAAAATACAAATATGAAAATATTTCGAGGATTTACGAAGCTGATGACCGTTAAACGCGTCATCACAGTCTTGTGAAAAGGGTCCATAACCTTAAAGGGACTTTGGTTTTATTCACGATGAAGCACCAGTAAGACAGTCTTCAGTTTTTTAGATAAAGCACGGCTATGACCGCTTCACCCAACGGTTCTATGTATCACTGCGCAACACCCTTAGCAACGTAAACACAAACTGTTCCGCTGTGTGTTATTTATTTAATGAAGTATGAGTGACCCCTGCTGGCGTTATGTTGCATCATTCACCTTTAATTAGAGACCATGTCCTTCCCCCAGTCAAAGAAACACCTTTTATGCGGGAGATTCGTTGATGTGTGCGGTCGTCCGTGTGGAAGCCCACAGTTTCCGAAGTGCGGAGGGAATATTACTGTATATTATTAGTTTTCTGGTTTAGGTATGGTACTGTATGTCCATCAGTTTACTCTGTAATGACGCTTGCAAACTCGTGCTGTGGCGCGAATCGGTCTGTTTTAAACAAAAAGACGGAAAACAGACGAGATAATCAAATGTATGCGTGAGAAAATTTCATATATGGTGTCAAAAATAAGTGACACAGCGGATGAGAACAGTTCCTATTCTCTGTTTTTATTTGAGCTCCATAAGATAAGGCAACATCGGAACATTCTCTGTTGCCGTTTATTGTTCCTGTCAGGAACTACTTTGTTAGCGGAAGGACGATGTTCAGATTAATTTGACTGGGTCTCTCATGTGAGGCAAGACCTTAATAATAATAGCAGCCTAACAGTAATACTACTACTACTACTAATATTAACAATAAGGCCATATTGTTTTAATTTTTGGTTTTATATATATATATATATATTAGGGATGTAACGATTAACCGCGATTAACCGCGAGCCGCACACACACACACACACACACATACACACACAGAGTAAATACGTGAAGGAAATACCTGGTGATTAGTTAAATTACGGTAATAAATGATTTAATTAAATCCATCTTTAAGTATACTATAGAAGCACAGCTAATAACAAATGATCACAGACATGTTTGTCTTTTTATGAGCTATAGTGTATGATTCTGATTAACTGACAATGTTTCTCATTGTCGCTTAATTAATTTCCGGTGTGTAGATAGATTGTTGTGATATGTTTGTGTTGCCATATGGGACCCCGGAGGTGTGTTTCTGTTTTGTGCTCTTTGATATTTACTCAGTGTTCAGATTCTTTTTTCCACACCGTTTTATCCTCAGCGTTCAATCTGTAAATATACAGAAGGGATAAAGTGATAAAGAAGCACATCAAAATATTTGAACTTCCCCAGAAGATCTTTCAACGCAGCCATAAAAAAACCCATCAGCTCAGCTTACATTGATAAGTACAGCATTTTGTTGTGTAAATGGATCCGCAAAGCAAGGCTTTACATGAAAGATGATAACATTTACATAAATAAAATGAAATTTTTATTTGCTATCAAAGGAATCCAGCTGTTATACATAAAACATTAATAATTATTCACGCTATTTGCTATCAGCAACTATTTGGTATCAGCAACTCTACAGAGACCCTGAGGTCTGGATTATGGTGAAAAGGGATTTGTGAAGCTGAAGATCTGAATCTAGATCCACATCCGGGTCTGATCCAGATCAGTCCTCAAGGGGATTTTAGGGGCAGATGTTTAGTCCTGGCATTGGACATGTTCAGGCTTCGGCCATGTTAAAAATGCGCACACATTGCTCAGTTTGTGGGCAAAACCTAGTGTACAGTGAGAACATGAATAATTCACTTTGTTTGACAGCTGGATTGAAAATAAGGGGAGCCATTGGAGACTGTATGTGAGAGCGATCCGCAGAGCATCTTGTGTTGTGTAGAAACCAAAGGAGGATTTTGGGTAGAGCCACCCAGCAGGGGGATGCGATCTAAAACCCCATAACCTCCTTTAGCCTGCCAACAAAATCTGGAAACACAGGCACCTGTGTTGTGCGTGTGTGAGGTTGTAAAGGCTGTGATGGCTGGTTCTAGTATATAGATAGTCTCTATCTTCGGCAGGGTATGATGTAATGGAGAGGAAATATGTTTTCTGGCACCACAAACTTTTAAGCATCATTTTAACAGTCATTGCCACTTCGAACAGCACACTATCACAGTCTCCCTCACTTTCTGCTCTCGCTTCACCTTCATTTCTGTTCTGTCCTTGGAGACTTTTCAAACGAGTGGAGTGTGTAAGAGCTCTGGAATTAAACTTGTCGGCGATGTAGTTTGCTGAATATATTGCAAACTGTAACAGATGCGGCTGTTAGGGATTGACAGTGGTACACGAGTAGCGACAGCAGCTTGATCATTGAAATATAGTGATAGTGGGACTTTTTTCAGCTTACAAACATTTCAATTTTGCAGTAGCTTTGCCATTGGTTATGTTAGCATGTGGTACCTTGTGTATTGATTGGCAGCAGGACATGCACAATATATCTGTGGTTATTGGCTGTTTTTAGTTTAGTTTTATTCATTTATTTTTTTATATATTTTATTAATATACATATTGTGAGATGTTCAGATTATTTTGACTGGATCTCATGTGAGGCAAGTCCTTAATAATAATAGTAATATTACTACTACTACTACTACTACTACTAATAATAATAATAATATTAACAATAATCCCATATTGTTTTAATTTTTGGTTATTATATATATTTTATAACAACCAGTTGTTGCAATTTTTAATTACATTTTAAGTAAATACTTAAAGGAAATACCCAATAATTTAAATGAAATAAACTAGTATGTAAAGTAAGCTAAGTGTGTGTGTGTGTGTGTGTGTTGATATTTATAGATATATGTGTGTGTATGCGTGATATTATTGAAGATATAAAAATATTTAATAATCAGCCAAACTTGTATATTTGATTATGCGTCTTCATTTTTACATTTTGATCACCTTTATCATTAACCCTCATTTAAAGTTAATCACTAAAGCACTAATATTAATAAAAAAAATATTAATAACACGGTTAAATGTAAAGTTTAACAAATCTCAAAATAAATATTACTTTTCATACTGTGCATTTACTTTTTTTTTTTTTGCCTTTGCAGTCACCACTAAAAATTTATGAATTCATGTAAATGTCTGGGTATGTACTAGTGATTTTGTATGCGTGATATTATTGAAGATATAAAAATATTTAATAATCAGCCAAACTTGTATATTTGATTATGCGTCTTCATTTTTACATTTTGATCACCTTTATCATTAACCCTCATTTAAAGTTGATCACTAAAGCACTAATATTAATAAAAAAAATATTAATAACACGGTTGAATGTAAAATTTAACAAATCTCAAAATAAATATTACTTTTCATACTGTGCATTTACTTTTTTTTTTTTGCCTTTGCAGTCACCACTAAAAATTTATGAATTCATGTAAATGTCTGGGTATGTACTAGTGATTTGTAACAACAAATATAATTAGGTATAAATGTACAAAAAATAATAGTAGCCTAACATTTCTTAGCCTTTCATTTCATCAGACGCTCCGTTGAGAGTGTAATGTGGGTTGTGGGCAGCTGGCAGTGGTGTGATGAGAATCCACTGTGGTGACTGGGGTTCACCACTGATGTGTCTCATTCTCCATCTGGAAGCGGTGCGCATGCCCACAGACGGCTCCGATGTGTGAGACAGTTTCATCTGCTCGCACAAGCCCGACTGATCACAGGCAGATTTGCCTCAACTTCTTCAATGTTTGAGTCTTTCATAGTATCAATGAGGGCTTTTTGGTTTTGTTGCAGTTTTCTCAGAAAGTTGTTCTTTTGAGGTGTCATTTATAGACAAAAGAAAAACTGTTTATTTGAAATACTGAAGCTGGATTCTGCTGATATATTAGCATGACACACCAGGCTTGTTTTACTGTATGTGTGCAGGCCTGTTGTCCTGTTAAATCTGTCGTTGAGCTGTTGCCAGTCACTGAGAAATGTCTACCCAAAGTCATATAGCAGGTGTTATTTTTAGTCATTATTGATGAAGACTTTCTTTAATGAGATAGGAAACAGCTGGGGAAAAAAAACAGGGAATGCATAGGGAAATTACCTGAAACAGAATCAAACTTAGCCTGCACGCAGGACGCTACTAGGCTTTCATAACATATGTATGATTATATATGTTTTTAAATGTGATATTTTATTATGAGTGCCATCATTTATATATGAGCAGTGAAAGCTACATTATTCATGTTGCTGTTGGTTGGCTTATGTTAGCAGAAGCTCAAGACACTGCGGATAGCGTGTTAAATCATCTTGACTGCTCTCTCATTGCATGTGTGCATGTGAAGTTGTCTGATTTTCAGATTTTCAGCAGTGATTTAAGCAGCTACTACTTACTGCCTTGAGGTTTCAATGGACATTAGCTTGTTGTGGCTTTTTTTTTTTTTGACTTGAAATGACTTGATATGTAGGCTATAGTTTACTTTTCTATGTAAATCCTCTTGAAACAGGACGTTTGGGTGGGACATACTAAGTAGCTTTTTAATTTCCATAGTCCTTTTTTTCCAATCTGAATGGACAAAAATCTGTGTGAATATTTTTGACATTTAAAGATTGTAAATATTAAATGTCTATATCTGATAAAAGGGAAATATATTGAATTAGTGAATTTATATTTTATCACTTAATAGTGCCTAATAGTGTGTGTGTGTGTGTGTGTGTGTGTGTGTGTGAACATTTATTTATGTTCATCTCTCCTTCTATGCAATGTGAATAAGTTCATTAATGAGTTTGTTTTTTGTTTGTTTATTTGTTTTGTTCACACCCTCAGTCATTTGATTCTGGAACCGAGCCTGCCTGTATCTGGAGAAGTAGGAAAAATTATAATTTTATATATTTCTATATTAATAAAATGATAATTTCTCCTAAATATAATATTATTATATTTATATATTTACCATATTAAAGCCTCCTGTATAGCGCTCTATCATAATGTACTGTATTTGCTTTGATGCATGGTCCTCTCTGATACGGTGACCCAGGTAGCACACAAAATTATGACAAAATTATACACCAATATGTAATTTCATGACAATAAAGTTCCCAGGATTCTGCAATGTCTATTTTAAAATCATATTTTGAAGTAGGCCTAATGTATGTTCTTAACTGAACTTGTGGAAAAAGCATTACTTCTAATTTGGCCAAAGAAAACTTGTAAAATCAAAATTTTTCTATGTGCATTTTGAAAATGTTTATTAAAGGTGCAAAAAGTCAAACAAAAATCTGAAAATAATTTTCGGGCAGCATTTTGTGTGCACGGTTCTAATCTAAATTTAGCATTTCAATTATGCATAAGTTCATTAATGAGTTGGTTTTGTGTTTTTTGTTTTGTAAGGATTTTTCTTGTGCCTCTGTCACCTTTAGCTTGCTCACTAGCTATATGGCATTATATTAAAATTAGAATAATATTTATAATAAAATATACTACAACAATATTGAAATATTTTCCAGGTAGTATTTAAAAAATGCTTTGTACAATGACCAAAATAAATCTTTTAATTTTGCAAACAGCATATTGTCTTTATAATATTATATTTACTGTTTGTCTCAGGTAGTATGCATGAAAATACATAGCTGCCTTTTTTAAAAATTGCACTAGCTTATAGAGGACCTTAACGTCTTTAAAGTTGATTAGTGATTCAAACAGAAGTGAATTTAAGCATTAGCGGCACACTATAAAACTTTTATCTGTTTTTACATCTACTGCCTGTCTGTCTGCTAATTTAACCTCCCACAGAGGCGGCACGGCATACAGCCCAGCTCTGTGTGTGTTCACACTGGAAAATGATAGTTTAAAAAACAATATGCCCATGAGTGTTAACGCAAGAACATGCAATTATGCTACCGAACAAGACAAATTGAAGGAATGAATAGTCAGTTAATACCGTACAGGGAGAGAGAGAGTGAATGAGGAACAGGATAACAAAGGAATGACAAAGAGACTGAGGGAAAATGTGTCATGGGAGCGGATGAGTTTGTGATGGACGGCATAATAAAGTGGAACAATGACATGGGGTCAATCAGATTTTGGCCCACAGAGATAAAAGACGAGGGCATGTGAGTAAATGAGAGCAGGAGTCAGTGACATCACAATGATGGACGGCAGCGGGAGGGAGGGGATCCCTGTGGTGAATCCATAACTGTTTTACTCTGTGCTGATTACATGTCAGGCTTTGCTTTCTTTTCTTTATTTGTTTCTTTTTTTGTTTGCCTGCATTTGGTTGCATGCTGAGGGGGGAATTCACTAAGAATGCATGGCGCAGGGCAGGCTGATAGTGGCATGTTTTTGCGTGCATTAACTTGCATTTGCATACAGTATATGTGCAGTTGTAGTACTCTTTCAGTGCATTTAGCAGTAGATTGCATGGATTCATTTTTTAAAATTAATTGTATTACATGATGCAAGCCTCAAATATGCATGAAAAACTGACTTGAACACAGGTCCATTAGCATTAGTGTGTTTGTGTGTTATACTGTATTTGGAGCATTTATTGGTCCAGGTGTTTTCTGACGTTAGCAGTGCTGCATAATACTATGCAGCACTGCTTTAGCGATGCTGCATAGTATTCAGTCAACCTGATAAAATGTTGATTTACGCACACAGATACACACATGCACACACACACTGACAGCGTGAGATGACACTCACCGATGTGTGAACGCATCAGACTTTGTCAGATAGTGTTGGTAGCTGATGCTTTGCTGTGGACTGTGAAGGCAATATTTGCTTGAAATCAATATAGCAGTTCAGCAGGCTCTCTTTCACTCGTCCGCTTATGTTTTTACACTGAAACTCTGCCAATTATCATGTATCAGATTTATTAGATCATTAGAATTCTCTGTGTATCTGATATCATCGTTTTGAATGTAATCTCTCTGATTGTGAGTTAAACCCCTCAGGGTTGCCTTTCCTGCTCAAAATCACTCTCTTGTCATTTTAGACTATAATTCTGGCAATTATCAAAATTGTAAACCCTGAGTGGATTTATTTTGCGATAATGTTTGGATGAAAGTGCATTATCCTCTTATCCAAATTACATGGCTGTTTACTGAATCAAAGATGAAGAAACATTAAATATTGATTGGAGTTTATTTTATGGGAGAAGATACAGGCAATATGAAATTAGCACAGCTATGTAGGAAATCAGTTGCCTGGGACAGCGTTCAATTATATAGCTTATATACAAAATAATGACACGATGCCACAAAACTAACCAATCAGAATCAAGTATTGCACAGAGCCCTGCAGTAAGAGATAATTAGAGTTATATATGTATATCTGATGTGATTGTTTTGTTTAATGATGGTGTTGTAATTTGTGACCCTGGAGCACAAAACCAGTCTTAAGTCACTGGGGTATATTTGTAGCAATAGCCAAAAATACATTGTATGGGTCAAAATTATCGATTTTTCTTTTATGCCAAAAATCATTAGGATATCAAGTAAAGATCATGTTCCATGAAGATATTTTGTAAATTTCCTACTGTCCACAAAAAAGGCAGTAGCGCCAAACACTCGTCCAAAAATCCAGTAGACAAAAACTATGGTGCGTAGATCCAAAAGATACAAAGATACAAAGATGAAGGAGATCCGCACTCCTCCAAATGCAGCTAAAAAAGCTTATTCCATTTATTGTTCAGAGGTCACAAAAATATGTAGAAAGAAGTGCAGAAGTGCAAGTGCAGAACGTTTTCGGGTATTAACCCTTCCTCAGTGCCAATGTGTAAATTTCCTACTGTAAATATATTAAAACCCATACATCAATGGAAAACTTATTTATTCTGCTTTCAGATGATGGATAAATCTCAACTTTCGAAAAATTAACCCTTATGACTGGTTTTGTGGTCCAGGGTCACAAATAATAAAATGTGTAAATTTCCTACTGTAAATATATTAAAACGTAATTTTTGATTAGTAATATGCATTGCTAAGGACTTCATTTAGACAACTTTAAAGGCGATTTTCTCAATATTTAGATTTTTTTTGCACCCTCAGATTCCAGATTTTCAAATTGAAAAAGTTGTATCTCGGCCAAATATTTTCCTATCCTAACAAACCATACATCAATGGAAAACTTATTTATTCTGCTTTCAGATGATGGATAAATCTCAACTTTCGAAAAATTAACCCTTATGACTGGTTTTGTGGTCCAGGGTCACATTTGTTTTATTGTTCATTCAGAAATGTGTTTAAACAGCACTATAGTCCATAGATTTAAAATTCTTTAGCTTATTTTTGCTTTTTATATTCTATAATTTATTTAATAATTTTAAGTCTTTCTAAAATAAAATAAATTACTGACCGCAAATGTTTATATAGTTATTATTGGGGTAAGAACAAAGAAAAGAAAGAAATGAACATTTTGAAGAAAAAAAATTAATACTTTTAGTCAGCAAGGACACACTGATCAAAAGTGACAGTAAAGACATTTATAATGTAATAAAGGAACATTATATTTATCAAAGAATATAAAAAAAGTATCATGGTTTGTCACAAAAATATTAAGGAGCTCAAGTTTTCAACACTGATAATAAGAAATGTTTCAAATCCACATATTAGAATGATTTCTGAAGGATCGTGTGACACTGAAGCCTGGAGTAATGATGCTGAAAATTCAGCTTTGCATCACAGGAATAAATTACATTTTAAATTATATTTAAATAGAATATAATAAAATATTAGAATTTTTATTTGTAATAATATTTCATAATATTACTGTTTTGATCAAATACATTCAGGCTTGGTGAACTTCTTGCAGATGTATGGTATATAAACTATGCAGGAGTATATTTTGTGATAACTTATAACTTATATGGCCATTTATCAATTAAATAAAAAAATAAATGGACAAAATTGTTTAGATTTTAATTTTATTATATGAGAAGAGAGATTTTAGGGATGTGAAGACATGAAACTAGTGCAGCTATATAGAATATTGGTTACTTGGGCCAGAGGTCATTTATAGAAACAAAATATTGATTTAATAGATAAATATACATATTTGACTCCAGAAAAAAAAACAAGAAAGCTGTTGCAATAATAAATAACCAATATCAGATCATTCTAATTGTTTTGTGAGCTAATCTGATTATTTTGCATTATTTAATGCTGATGTTGTAGTCTGTCTTATTGTTCATTGATAAATGTGTTAAACCGGCATTATAGCCTACAGGTTTGATGCTTGAAATGCTTAATCACAGCACACATCTAACCTCTCTCTTTCTCTCTCTCTAATCCTCTCTTGCATCTCTCCCCTCCCCTGTCTCTCTCTCTCTCTCTCGCTCTCCCTGCGCTGGTGTGTGTGTGCGCGTGTGCCAGCAGCTCCTCGTGTGTGTGTGTGTGCATGAGGGAGGCACTATGCAGTCAGAGCTCCACACACACAGAGCATGCCTGTGAGTGCGGGCTCGGGCAAACATGAGCCTTCCCAGCCCAGAGATCGTCCACAGCAGCAGCCTGAACTCCCGTCTGAGCCCCCCTCTGCCCTCCCCCTCTCCTCTCTCCCTCTCTCGCTGCCTCTCTCTCTCCCTCTCCTCATCTACTCTCGCCCTGCGCAGCCTCTTCCCCGCCACCTCTCCAGCACCAGCCGCGGGGACATCTCCCGCCCGCTCTCCGCCGACGTTTGCCGAGCGCCGGCCGGCCCCATGGAGGAACCCCAGGGCAACACACTGGTCGTCCGCATAGGCATCCCTGACCTGCAGCAAACGGTGAGTTCTGTCAGCGCTCCAAACTCTCTCTCTCTCTGTCTGTCTTTTATTGCCTGTTCTCTTCTCTTTTAAGCATGCACTTGATTGTTTTCTTTCTTTTTGTACCTTTTTATCTTCTTCGCTCTTTTTGCTCTTGAACGCAACCCGTCTTCATTAGTGCGACTACGGCGGACTTTGAAAACTGGCCACTTGGAGAGAGACGGAAAATCAAAGGTAGATACAGTGACGGGTGGGTTATCGGAGCTTTACTGTAATTCACAAGGACTTTTTCCCGCCTGTCGCGAGGCTGTCAGACTTGTCAGTTGGGTTGCAGCATATTGTACCGCGTCCCCAGGGCCCTCTGGAGCGACATATGGTGCTAATGGATATGAGAGCGCCGTGCTGAAGTGCAGTTACTCACCTGTTCCTTTTGGACAGATACAGGTGTTACGGTTGCAGGTGGCATATTTAATTTAATCTTTTTTTTTTTCAGTATTGCATACACTGAAGCCAGGATCTGGAGGTTTGCTTGAACTTTGATTGCATATAAGCATGGCTTTCATTTCTTTTTCTAACCTGAGGTTAGTTTGGACGTGTTAAGGTTGTTAAAACGTGATTTGCAGCGATTGGAAGTCATTCGATTTCGGTGAGATTTGGCGATTTAGATGCATGACTGGACGAGATGAGCGTCGGTTTTCAATTTGTTCTCTGTGGTACCGGGTGACAGCTATCCATTAGCATTCCCAATACAATTATGTATGGTATATACACTAGCTTTCAAAAGTTTGGTGTCTGTAAGTTTTTTTTATGTTTATGAACAAAGTCTATGGTCACCAAGGCTGCATTTATTGAATCAAAAAATGCAGTAAAAACAGTAATATTATGAAAAATTATTTAAATTTAAAAAACAGTTTTCTGTTTGAATGTAATTTAAAAATGTAATTTATTCCTGTGATGCAAAGCTGAATTTTCAGCAACCATTACTTCAGTCTTCAGTGTCACATGTTCCTTCAGAAATCATTCTGATATGCTGATTTGCTCTTATTATTATCAATGTTGAAAACAGTTGTGCTGCTTAATATTTTTGAGGAAACCATTTTTTTCTTTTATTAATAGAAAAGAACAGCATTTATTTTATTTAGAAGTATTTTAACAGTTTAAAAGTCTTTACTATCACTTTTGATATAATTTAATGCATGCTTGCTAAAAAAAAAAAGTATTATTGCTAAAAAATCGTAATAACCCCCTAAACCTTTGAATGTTACATGTTGCTTGCAAAAAAAAAAAAAAAAAATGTCATTGGAAAGCACGGCTAATTTTACCAGCAGGTGCTAACAGAGCCATGCTAACTATCCAAACCTTGACCCCTTGGAGCTGAGCTGGGATTGTGTGATTGACAGCAGTGTGGAGTATGAGGTGAGAGCCTCAAAGAGATAAGAAATGCTTTATAACTTTATTCAAATAATAGGCAACTGCCAGCCAATCACTGTGAGCGTCTCAGAGTGTCTCAAAATGTACCAATAGTGCTGTAGTTTATGGTTGGTTCTATATTGTAATATATATTTAAGTCCGATTTCAAATGCAATTTCCACACTTTAATTATAGCTTGGATATGGCTGGGTTAACAAAAGTGTATGAAATGTCAATAAGCACAATTACAGCAATTACAAAAATGCACATATGTTAAAATGCCTAAAGTGTATGTATGATGATTTAATTGACTTTGTATTGAAAGCAATCATAGACCATGCTGAAGGTGTTTTGGCCAGTGTCATGCGGTTTCCTTTTTTAGTCAGTGAAAATAGTGTTTTGCCTCCATTGGTGATACGCTGAGCAAATGTGCAAACAATGAAGTTCACGTGATCCTGACAAAGATGAATATGACAGTCGAGTAGGATCACCTACTAGTGACCAACAGCAACTTGCTATTCATTAGTAGCTCAGAGTGGGTGGGTTTATTTCTGTTGGGTTATGGATGGTCCTTCCCCATTTGTTCAGGTTCCAGTATGAGGTTTAATCGTTGGATTAAGGTGGAGCTGATTCTAAGAATATAACCAAATATTCTAGATTGGGGGACCAAATGGAAAAGTTTAAGAAATTATCTTTAAAAAAATAATCCTGTGAATGTTGTGTGAATATATGTGTCTAGCCCTGGTTGAATTGATTACTTGGTTTTAAGAAAGCTTGCTGCATGTTTCTCAGCCTGTTTGGTTGAGTCCGTCAGTGCATTTGAAGCCTGTGAAGTGAGTAACTGCAGTAGAATGAGTGAGCAACAGATCAATGGCTCATTCTGCCTGTCAGAAATGTGTTTCTCCTCGAATCTTTCATCCTCGCTCTCAGCGTTGTATGAGTGTGCATTGACGACCATGCATGCATTAGCATGGACTTGTGGTTGCATGTGAGGGTGTATGTGTATGGTTATGTGTCAGAGCTTCATTAAAAGCAGAAAGCCGTAGTGTTAACGAGTGCTGTCCTTTAGCAGGGCCCAAATCTCTATGTTAATAATGAGAGGTGAATGAGAGCAGAGAGAATGTGTTAAATGCCAGATTTTCACTGGCCCATCCCACCGCCACCCGCCTTTCAAATGCTAACTCACACCCGCTAAGTCCTGATAGTATCTTTGGGAGCATTATAATACAAATAAACAATATCAGATTGCAATCTCTGCTCTCATATGCCCACATCTGGCTCCTGAGAGCACGAGGAACTCAGAGAAATCATGGATGTCTCGCACATGTTTTTTTTTTTTTTTTTTTTGCATTTTCGATGTGGAAGGGGTCTTTGGTGTAAGTTTTGTTAAGTCGGGGGTTTCCAAACTTTTTGATCTAAAGGTAAACCAAGTATGTTGGTCCTCTCTTGTAAGGGACCCCCTTCCTAAAATATAATGCATAATTTCTTATAGAATTAAGTGTGTGTATAATATATACGATTTGATAAATGTTGACCTGTTTTATTTGTTTTTATTAATATTAATAATAATACACCTCTAATAATGTCACACCTCTGTTCATCAACTTGCATTGGCTACCAATATCTGCTCGCATAAAATTCAAGGCATTGATGTTTGCCTACAAAACAACCACTGGCTTTGCACCCCTTCACCTAAATTCACTAATTCAGACTTATGTGCAAGTGAACGGTGCTTTGTATTGCCATCCCCTTTCACTGACTTTTACCTTAACTGTTCCCTGCTTGTGGAATGACCTGCCCAACTCCATCCAAGCAGCTAAGTCCTTAGCCATCTTATTATTATTATTATTATGCAATTTATTCATTTTACATTTTTTACTTCTTTTACTGCACACTCCTTTGCGGGCCCCATGCAGGACCCCAGTTTGAAACCCCCAATTTTTGATCACTTCCAGAGAAAAATATTATTGCTCAAACTGCTCAAATTTTATTGCTCTTTCATAGCTCAGGATATATAGTCTCAGTTATGTTTTATTTAAGCTTCAACTTTGTCACATATGAGACAATTTTGAGCATGTAGTGTTTTGAATAATATAATATGATATGGTTAATATGGTTGTAAAGCGCTATGGTTGTAAAGTGTACAGTAGTACATAGTAAAGCACTATATAAATGCCTCATTCATTCAGTATTCACAATAATATTCAGGAAATTTGCTCTTGAAAGGATTTCATGAGAATCATTTGAGCTCATATTGAGATTTTCTGATGTTTGGTTGTAGACTTTGTATCTTGGCAAATGTAAGCATATTTTGAGACAATGTTGAGATCTCTAGAAGAGACACATGTGAGATTCATGGTAGGGCTGCACGATATTGGAAAAAACTCACATTGCGATATTTTATTTTTCTGCGATATACAGTATATGCGATATGAAAAGAAAATCACTACATGACTTGGAATAGTTTATTTGGGGTGGGGAAATCAACGATTGGGGTGATTTTGTAGGCGAGTAAATCAGCATAGGAAATAAACAAATTACAAGCATAGATAAATATAACAGAACAAAGATACAAATGAAATAAGCAGTGCTTTATATTTTTCAGTATTCAGTATTCAGGTACAAAAACCGTATTCAGGTACAGAAATTGAATAATCAAATGTAAAATAACACAGAAAGCCTCAGGAACATTAAACTGCTGTAAACCAATATACTGTTACACATCCATTTTCTTTCTCAATTGTTTCCCTTCACCTATGCCATAAGCATCTGTGTTTACAAGGATACTTGCAGAGCACAGTATTTCAGGCACAAATAGATGCAGAAGTGAACAGAATTCGGTGTTCACGTGCATCTGCATGGCTCTCACCGTGTCTATACCAGACGTGAGCGGCGCGACAAAATACAATGAACCCATATCAGTTATGCTGCCTACACTGGATGCGGCGCGGCACGACAAATACGACGTACTGACACAAAGTTCAAATGATTGGCAACGGTCGCTTTGTCGCGTTCAGTGTAGACAGGGTTTGGGTCGGGCCTTAAAACGCGTGGAAAACGCCAGTCGTGCCGCTTTCTCCTTCTTTCCAAAGCGCTCGGGAGCTTGCGCTTTCGTGGCGTCTGCCGTTGCTAAGCAACCGTGACCTGCGCTCTCCACGACGACGCGGAAGTTTCAACAAAGGATAAACGGATTTCCAGCACTGAAAATCGCTTGCAGTAGCTCTGCTACTAAAAGTATTTAAAATGGGTATCTCTGTACAGCTGTCGCGTCCGGTGTAGACACCGTGTCTGTGTGTGAGCAAAGAAAACAATCAGTATAAATATAACGATCATTATACGAAACATCGCACATCCTGCGATGTGACTATCGCGGATGCGCACATCGCGATATCGATGCTGAAACGATATATCGTGCAGCCCTAATTCATGGACACTTTTTCCCAGGAGGAAAACCTAAAGTCTCCATTCGCTCTACAGTTTATCTCGTTGCTGTTTATGAGAAACAGTTATTAAAACAGATATTAAAAAGAGTTGTGTAAAATATCCCAATTCGCCTCCAAATTATTCTGTTTTCCTTGGATATATAAAAAAAAGTAGTGAAACTTGATCTTTTACCTTAAGTTTAAAATAAAAAGTGCACTTTTTTAAATCTTCCATTGACGTCTATATTCAGGTTCTTTATTCATCTTTTGCAGTGCTGACTTTGGCAGTGATTACAGCTGCGAGACTTACTGTAAGTAGGCTGTGCGTCTACTGGATTTGCAGAACTGAATTTGGTCAGTTATTCCTGTGTCCTCCATGCAGATGCTTTGTGGATCATCTGTGAACTGTAATCTTCAGGTCTCTGAACACATTTTCTGTGGGGTTTAAATCTTGGCTTTGACTGTGCCAATTAGAGACGTCCAGAAAACTGTCCATTAAGTATGGCTCATTGACGTAGTCTAAGACTGGTGGGGGGGTTTTTCATTGCAGATTTCTTTGAGTTTTGTTCCATTCAGTTAGCTCCTTCAGATGAGCAAATCTCCCTTTTCTAGCCCATAAAAAGTAGGAATGGGCATTCATTCGAATATTTGGGCTCATAAAAAATGAATATTCAGATATTTGTTTATTTAAATGATGTTTAACGAGAAAGACGTTATTTTTTAATATTCCATTTTTTGTCACCATTTCTGAACAAGCTTATGAGTAGGCATTATACACAACAATGTTCTACAACAACGTTACGTTTTTTTTTAGTTGAAAAAGTGTGTAAACAAACAAGGATTTATCGTGGATTCTCTGCATTTACAGCCAGCAAAGCAACAAGTTGTAAAATTCGAATAGTGTTTTTCATTTTTCGAATAATAATTACAGATGGAATATTCAAATATTTGTGCACACCCCTAATAAAAAGCTTCCTGCTCCATGAACCTGCATGACTTCATGGTTTTAGCGTTTTCATCAGATGCGGTGCTTGCCATTTTTGCAAGCCAAAGAGAGAGATGTTTCTCTCATCAGATCTGGGAAGCTTTTTCTTTAGTCTTTGCAAAGTCCTAGAAGTGCCAGTTGGCAAAGATTAGGTTCTGGCATAAGTTTAGTAAACAGGAGCGGCCAGGGTCCTTATTGCTCTTTTTGGATGGATAACCAGTCTTTGGGGTTTGAATTGTCTTTCATTTGACAATGATGGCCTCCACACTGCTTCTAGAATCCTTCAATGTTTTAACATTGTAAACTGTAGGACCTCATGTGGATAAGTGTATGATTATGCATGTCCAACCAAGTGAATTTTCAACAGTCAAGTCTTCAAGCTATGAGATGATCAAAAATCTAGTGTAGTGAAAAAAGCTCATGCTTGCATGCTTATTTATTTATTTATTTATTTATACATGCTTATGTATTTTATTATTATTTATAAGTATCTATTTATGATTTTATTTATGTACAATTTTTTCCTTGCATTTATTTATTTGCTTGTGTGATGCAGTGGTGAAAGGACAAGGTTTTTACGTATTTATTTATTTGCTTATGTATGTTTTTAATTCTTATTTGAAAGTATAGTTTCTTACTATGGGCATCCTGTGCATTTAAAAAAAAAAACTTTCTAAAAGCTGGTTATCACAAGCATTAATTTTAGAGATAGAAAAATAATTTTTAGTGCATTCTGAAATAAAAGTGTCCATTCTAAAATAAAAGTCAAGATAAAAAGGTTTGAATCATTTCTGAAAGGTTTAAACCTGAAGATTTGTATCTGCCATGTGTATTGTGAAGGTTTGATTACACTCGTTTTGCAAATTCCTCACCTTGCATTAATGTCGCATCTGCTTACAGTTTGTCTTGTGAATGTTGTTGGCTGTGTTCACTGCAGGGTGACTTCCAAAAGACTATGTATATTAATAAAGAGAGAGAGAAAGAGGAAGAAAAGGGAAATACAAAGAAGGATAGGAAAAGGTGGAGAAAAAATGATATGCAGAGAAAAGCACATGTCTCTGGAGGGTTTCGGTTAAGGATTTCAAAGTGTGACAAAAGCCCTATTCCCTGACGTTAATCGCAGAGGGACACCTGTGATGTACTTACACATGGCACAGACTACAGGGACCTACAGGGAGAAATGTTATGCTTTACAGCAGATTACAGATGAAAGTTTGACTGTACGCGTGTAGGTTTGTGCACACTTCATCTGCTCCTATCTCTTGTGTGAAATTCAAATCATTTCCCGAAATGAAATGATGTTCATTTCTTCAGCTTTTCCTTTTTCACATATTGGTTTTGCTTAAACGAAGAGTTCCCTCAATAATGAAAATTCTGTTATCATTTTTTTTTTCTCACCCTCATGTCATTCCGAACCCTTATGACTTTCTTTCTTCTGTGGAACACAAAAGAAGACATATTGCGTAATATCTAGACTATTCTTTTTCATAATGGGGACTGGGGCTGTTTAGCTCCACAAAATGATAAAAAGCCACACAAAAGTAGTCCATATGACTCATGTGCCACATTACAAGTCTTTGTGTGAAATTTAATTCATTAAGTAGTTTTAAGTAATTCTCAAACCTCCTGCGTCAAGATTCGTTGTGCTGGATTTGACATTAATGACTCCTGACATCAGTGTCGTCGAACTTCTTGACATGCCGTATTTGAATTGAATGTGATTTGAGGGCTACACTCAGGTGATTTTCAGTAAATAATTACTTCTATTTTAAAATGTTACTCAAACAAAGATGGCTTCAGTTCAGATTTGGAACATAGTGCACTACCGTTATGATGCTTTTTCATAATTTTTCTAGCTTGACAATCTGCATTATGAAAATGAACACTCTTGACATTCTGCAATATTTCTTCTATTATGTTCCACAGAAGATATAAAATCATACCCGTTTGGAACGACATGAGGGTGAGTTAAATGATGACAGAATTTTCATTTCGGGTGAACTGTCTCCTTATTGGTTTCATATTGACTGCCAATCCCACTCACAGAGATGTCTAGAATGAGTTCATTCAGGTTAATTACCCGGCTGAGCTGTGCTGCTCAAATACATGCAATCGCCTGAGAGTACTAAGTAGTCTAAGTAACTTGTGCACTATATAATCTTTTGGAGCCAGAAGCTTTGTGTAAAGAGAAGAAGTTGTTTGGCAAGCATGAGTAACATTAGAGCAATTCTCAGCAGATATCATCTTAAATTTTGGTCTTTTTCTCACATAAAGCTATCATTTGACTTTAGAATACTTGAAATAAAGTGCACAAGTCATATGGACCATGTCAGAAGAGTGACGGCTCATAGCGCATTCCTTTCAAGGGCTCAAACTTGAGCTTTTACCACCACGCCACATTATTCCTGAGTATAGAAGTGAGCAGTTTGTGGAATTTGAATGTGTTCTCTTATGCATTGTTATCTATGCCGTCTTTGTCTTTTTGTGTCTCGGATGAATAATATAAAACGCTACACGAAATACTTGTTCCCATGACTTGTTAATTTGTGGCCACGATTTACTGATTCGTTCCCTCGATTTAGTAAATTGTGGCTGTGTTGTACTGATTTGTTCCTTAGATTTAGTAAATCGTGGCCACATTGTACTAATTTGTTCCCTCGGTTTGATTTAATAAAAATGAGGAAATGAATTAGTAAATTGTGCCTACAAATTTAGGGATGTGCGCGACGACTAATTTGACTGTCGTTTAAACGAAAGTTTTGTATCCGACTAGTCGACTAGTCTAAAAGCAAGAAAACCCCAAAAGATGGTAAGAAAAAAAAACTCTGTTCGTGCGTGTAGCATAGATAGCCTATATAATAGCCTATATTTGAAATACTTAATCTATGAATCACACTGTCAAATCCCTCAATGAATTCCGCTTGCCGCACACTTGCCTCGCGTTATCATCATTTCATATAATGTATTATTTTTCAAACATTTTATTTTAACTGGTTATTTAAAATGCTTTAAATGCAATGTTAAAATGATGGTAATGTGAATGATAAAATCCTGTTTTTGTTTTTCTTTTTTTTTTCTGTCGTGTAATCGACTATTGTTTTCAGTGTCGACTAGTAGGAGATGTACCGTTTAGTCGACTAGTCGAAATATATACGTATATATATACAAATATACACGTAGCGGGAACAAATTCTTAATTCGTGCCCCCAATCTATAAATATTTTTTCCTGCATGTCATGTGTGGGGCACTGTAGTTTTGTGATATATATTTTGACCGTTTAATGAAAGCTTATCATATTGGATTTTGAACCAATTAAAGGGGTCATATGACGTTGCTTAACATTAAGAACATTATTTTGTGTATTTGGTGTAATGAAATGTGTTTATTTTAAGTGTCAATTTTAGCAGCGCCCCGTGCGATTTGGTGATTGTACATGTTTGTAATGCTCTGGTAATTAGATTCTTGGTCCCAGATCTCCTGTTGACAGATGGCATGCGTGGCACAGTATGGCCACAGAGCACAGTGACAGCTGTAATACACACCTTACAGTCCTGTACAATACACGCCTTCCTCTGTGGACGTCTAATGAGTGTTTAAAACAAGGAGTAGCATTCTCAGCACATTTAACTTCCATAATGTGATTTTTGAGTTTTCAGTGGGAAATAATGTAGAGAGGTACATGATTAATCGGAATAAAACTGAAATCGCATTATGGTTTAGTGGGATTCTCAAATCAGAAAGATTGTGATTTCATTAAATAAATATAAGCGCTGTGTGTTTCAGAGTGAAGCGCAGCACTGAGTTCTTTTACACACTAGTAGCTTATGATCCAGTGTTTTCAGTGTCTTGGTTTGCAGTAAATTCTGCTACACACAAACTTATCTCTGCATCTACTCAGTTTGGGTCAGTTATAATGTGCATTTAGGAACATGTGCCAAACATCTTCTCAGGAGAAGTGCTTATAACTTTAAGGACTTCCTGCGGTTTTCTGCCAAAATAAAAGCTCAATGGTTTAATGTTTCAAAATGAAAAATAAAAATAAAAATAAATAAATATTAAATATATAAATAAATATTAGTATTGTCATTGTCATTTACAGTTGTACCATGAAATTAAATTATTATTATTTTATTATTTTGTTAAATACTAATTTTATTTTACAGTGAAATGTTACAATAGTAATATTTCTTATTTTGTTAATATGTTTATATAGTAACCGCAATCATTTTAGTATTACTGTTATTATAGTCATAATTGATATATAATTCCAAAATTTTTGGCCAAATTATGCATCTCTATAAAAAAGCAGAGCAAATCTGGGGCTTTTAAAATTTATTTATTTTTATTGTATTTTAAATCACAATCAGAGTTTTTATCAGAAAATGTACAATTTTAAAATTTTGATCCCTTACAAACCTTACAGCCATAGGCCTGTGATTGATTTTTATCCTACAGGTTTTGATTGGGCAGTGAATTTTCAGGTATGATATTATTGGCTAATAATCATTTCCCACACCCACTCAACCTTGATTACTTTAGCAGAGAAGAAAAACTGTTTTAGAAGTGGAGAAAGTTACATTTTGATTAAACGTTTCTTTTCTTTCTCTTTCTCTTCTGGATATTTATTAAGAAAGTATATATGATTAATTTTGATTTCATTTAGCCTAACTGCCTTACAGTGAATAGCAGCATAGTTAACAAAACCACCTGGAAACTAGTGCCAGATATTTGGAGTCAGTGTTGATATTGTGTTCCAGAACGATATGTGATGTTACTGAGGCGAGACAGCTTCATCCGAGCTTGAGACAGACTGATGGGTCTGAGACAGCAGAATCTCTAGAATACTGGTGGCTGACTGCAGCTGTCCGATCTAATGCTCGTCTTGGACTCGCCGCTCGGGATCTGATTATTTTTGGGTTAGCAGTATTAGCATTGAGTTGTGAGCATATTAGCCCCACGTCGGCTGCCCTGCTGCTTAATAAAGGCCATTAATTGAGAGCGGCTTTTGTTTGGACCTCAACAGAAGAGATTAGCCGTTCACCTCAGCCACAGCAGGCTGTTTAAACTACATAAAGAGCCTGCTTTCCATCTCATTCTCTTCCTTTCCTTTTTTTCTGTCACTGTATACTTAAATAGAGGTGATTGATGCATTTTTAACACCACAGCGTGCATGCAGCAGTAATGCGTGGTCATAAATATGCTTTTCACTCACAGCGTTCAACAGTGTCACTTCATGAGGATCGTCTTTTTCTTTCACACTTTCTGTTTGATCATTTAGCTTCCTTTTCGTACGCTGTCATCGCTACATCGAGACATCCTAGTCTCCTATGTTCTGTCTGTCTTCACAATCCTCTGTGCTTCAGAAGGCATCTTGCCCCCTCTTCTGGCACACACGTTTGCTCGGCAAGACGATGCCATCCATCACGGCAGAGATGGAAATGGGGGGCTTCGTTTGCGGAGGCGTCTCACGTTTTTCCGATGCTATTTTTAGCTCATTCAAACCCAACCTGCACTAGCATGTCTGTTGCAGACTCTCCCAGCCCGTCTGGACACAGTGCACACACACATTCACTCAAATGAGAGCTGGGTTTTAGGACTGAACGTCTGGAGCTTGTTATTCAGGTGTGTCCTGCATTCATCTGAGCAGGTGAAGGGAGCCGTCCCCAGTGGACTCTGGGATTGATGTGCATATGGCACTGAGAGCAGACCTCGACTGAGATCTATGCTGCTCCGGGCATTTGCACTTTCCTTTTGTTCTTTAAGTGGAGCTTTCTTTTCCATCTGAAGCCATGAAACCAGGAACGATCTGAAAAGCTGCCTTTAGTATCCCTATATGTGTGTGTGCGTGTATGTGTGTGTGTATATTAGGGGTTGAACGATTTCTGATTTTTTAAAGTCGACTTTTATGTTATGAAAGTCGAGTCGAAGTCGACTAGTCGCTGATGACGTTATTAATGAACAAATAAGTCTGGAGCTGTGATAAACACCTTGTGCACAGCTATGGCATATGACACAGCGCTGCCCACATGGCTATTGCTCCTATAACAGCTCATTTTTAACAGTTCTTTTGTCTTTGAGTCGTTATGTTTCTCACAGATTTCTGCTCGTGCTAAATCAGATACAGATAAAGTAGCACAGTAAAGATTACATTCATATGAATGCATTAGTGAGAGCGATTGCGCGTCTGAATTAATTCTACCTGGCAGCGTCTCTCTACTAGAAGTGAAGCTGTGGGATTTAGTTATTAAGCAATATATACTTGAACTTTTCAGTATCAAAGTTATTTTATTGAGAAATCACAGAACAGTGTTGACAATACATTTCCGCACTGAATGATTCTGTGTGCTCGCGATCTGCGCGTGATGTATGAGCTACTGTCTGTAATGTGTGTGCGTTACAGTGCATCAGCGCATTAGATTAGAACGGCAATTAACTTACCTACCTGTACAATAAGTTGCATTCTCCCGTTCAATTTCGAGCATCCAGTAATATAATCTCACATGTCTTGTGGAGCACTTTCAGAGTATGCATTTATTTGTCATTTTAACTGTTTGGAAACGGAGCATAAATGTGGAAGTCCTTCAAAGATTTCTTATCCTGTTGCGCCCTCTATAGGACCAGCGACTAGTCGACGTTAAGCTTAAAGCGTCATGGCAGAGCATTGAAGTCGTCTAGTCGGTGCAACCCCTAGTGTGTGTGTATATATATATAAATATACATACATGGGCGACATTGGGGGGGGGCAAGGGTGGGCAATTGCCCCCCCCAAATTGTTAGTCATGGAATCCCTGATTTCGGCCCGCTGCAATCACAGTCACCAATCACAGACATATATGTTGATTTCTTGAACGCAATGGCCAATCAGTGCAATTGGAGCGCTTAGCGAAGCGCTAAATACCCTCAACGTGTTTTTGCAGCGTTGAGCAATGTAACCATTCACAGACATATATGTTGATTTCTAGAACGCAATGGCCGCAGTTTTTAAGTGCAGCTTTGCACACTCGTGAATCATCTCATGACTAAGTGCAGACGCGATGTAAGTAAGAGATTCATTGTGCAGTTTAGAGAGCTGCTGAACGGAACTTTGTAAGATCGCGATGAACGAAGATGAGTGACTCTTTTTAGTGATAAAGGGAGCGCGCTTTGCGCACTTTCGGGTATAATCCATTCAGAATTTGTATGAAACTTTCGTTTTTCGGACTCATAGGCTACATCCTGCAAAGTTTTGGGAATGACATCCGCATATTTATGCGGGATTCACTCTCGAAATAGTAGTGATTGGCAATGGACGGAACATAAAATATGTTGATTTAATTCTGGAACCGGTCCTGGCCAAACCTCCACAGACAGTGTGCGTCCCGAGCGAGATCTAATTCACGGACCAAAAGCTTGTGTAAACTTCTTTTGAGATCGGGATATATATACCAGTAATTTCATTTCATTTCCAGTAACGGACGGTAGAAAGTTCAGCAATGAATGGTATGCGATTTATGACAGAATATAGTTCCACAACTGATCGTTTATTTTGCCCAATGTCCTTTAAACAAACGTGTCAACTGAATGCTATGGAAATAGTGCTTAACAATTTATTAGACCACCTGCCATAATAAAGACAAAACAAATATTTTAGGAATCTGTCAAAAACATTTTTAAATCTAAAAATGTTATTGTAATTTATTGGGCAAATATCAAACTAAGTAGGCTAGTATACAGTATATTCACATATTAACAAGAATGTCCTCCTATGCCTTCCATAACAGCTTGCATTTTAAGTTATTCTTGACTAGGGCTGCAACTAACGATTATTTTGATAATTGATTAGTTGGCCGATTATTTTCCCGATTAATCGGATAAAACCCCCAATTTTCTTTTTTTTTATTTTATTGACAAAAACCGCTTCCACATTCTGCCCAATGTCCTTTAAACAAACGTGTCAACTGAATGCTATGGAAATAGTGCTTAACAATTTATTAGACACACATCATAATAAAGATAAAACACAAATATTTTAGGAATCTGTCAAAAAAATTGTTTAAATCTAAAAATGTTATTGTCATTTATTGGGCAAATATCAAACTAAGTAGGCTAGTATTTATTCACATATTAACAAGAATGTCCTCCTATGCCTTCCATAACAGCTTGCATTCTTGCTGGCATTGCTTAGGTACTTTTTGACTGTAATTGGGTATCTGAGAGCTTGACTATTTTTTTTTTCTGCCTTTTTTCATAGATAACAGCAATAATTATATTATAGCATAGAAATAGTCAACTACTGTTACTAAAGAGCTTATGCACATTGGAGGACTTGCCAATACAAAAAGCTAAAAAATGATTATAATCACCAATACTGTTAGTTTAGAGCAGCAGTGGCACAAACCTTACATAACTTGTTAAAAACATTACATACATTTGTTTAAAAAAAAATTGTTAGGCACTGTATTGAATATAGTTTAAATCTCAACATTAAAAATTAAAATAATAATAAATATAATAAGGACGAATAAAAACATAAACTCAGTGTGTTAACCAACAGGTAAGAGTAATGTTCTACAGGAACACGCATCCATTTTGATCACATGTCATTTCTTTATCCTGTAAAAGGCGACTATGAAGCATCTGATATTTATATTCAGAATTACACGCTGTATCCCTTTACAGTTCCTACTCTCATAAAATACGTGCACTACATGTTGACTTTTAAACCTAATTTAAAAACCTAATTTATACCTTTTAAATATCAACAACAGATATTTCAGCACAATTCATGTTTTTGCGCTGAGTATTAACTTAATTGTCTCCTCTCTACTGTGTTGTTCCGTCTGTCTGACGCACGTCCACACGCCCGCCGTCATTCAGTTAAGATTTACTGTCAGAATGGACCTTTTTGCAAAAATGGAAGTGCTCGCGTAAATTTGTT
Source organism: Sinocyclocheilus rhinocerous (assembly GCF_001515625.1). Classification (NCBI taxonomy): domain Eukaryota; kingdom Metazoa; phylum Chordata; class Actinopteri; order Cypriniformes; family Cyprinidae; genus Sinocyclocheilus; species Sinocyclocheilus rhinocerous. The sequence goes on from NW_015639837.1 coordinate 83,221, forward strand.
ACATTTACAGATAAGGATATGACCGTAAACTGAAAGTTTTTGCGCTGAGGACGAACATGCATCTGTCAAAGCGCCTGACAGGGCAAGCCATTACGCTAATGCATTAGCTTAAAGCTTAAAATAAAGAATTCTCAAGTTTTGGGCAGCTTGGATCACGTACTTCTCCCGCAGCATCTCATTCTGTTTCCTCCACTATTTTTAGATGCATTTTGTCCGTAATGCGCTATTCAGTGCTGTAATTTGACGTGACCGGCTGAAGTTAGTATGTAAACTCAGTTGGACGTGCACTGTGGGCAGACCCGACTAATCGATAATGAGAATCGTTGTCGATTATTTTCATATCGATTTTATCGATTAGTTGTTGCAGCCCCAATTTATGACGTATTGACACAAATTTCAAATGATTTTCAACGGTCGCTTTGTCGAGTGTACTAGACAGACTTTAGCTGTTGCGGCGCAGACACGGTGTTACTCACCTATCAAGAAGAAACAAAGCAACCTCGGCGTGTGTGTGTGCATTTCATTGTCACATTATAATCGTCTCTGTAGACCTGAACTCAAGTCCAAATCCCCACTGGATCTGTGTTTCGTATTTTCACTACATAAAGTCTTACATGAGGCCTAACCAAAGTCTGTTTAAAAAAAAAAAAGGACAGTCATTCTCACCAGGGTTGTTTTAGGTAACTAAACCTAAAAACATAAAAATATATATATTTACTTGAAATAAATGTTAAATTGTTAATAATAAATGTTAAATAATAAAAAAAGTTTTTTTGTTTGTTTGTTTTAGGGCTGCAACTAACGATTATTTTGATAATCGATTAGTTGACCGATTATTTTTCCGATTAATCGGTTAATCGGATCTTCTCATTTCTTTCTTTTTTTGACAAAAAACACTTCCACATTCTGCCCAATGTCCTTTAAACAAACGTGTCACCTGAATGCTATGAAAATAGTGCTTAACAATTTATTAGACACACATCATAATAAAGATAAAACACAAATATTTTAGGAATCTGTCAAAAACATTTTTAAATCTAAAAATGTTATTGTAATTTATTGGGCAAATATCAAACTAAGTAGGCTAGTATACAGTATATTCACATATTAACAAGAATGTCCTCCTATGCCTTCCATAACAGCTTGCATTCTTGTTGGCATTGTTTAGGTACTTTTTGACTGTAATTGGGTATCTGAGAAAAAAAGCGGTATAAAGTGCTTGGCAATTTTTTTCTGCCTTTTTTTCATAGATAACAGCAATAATTATATTATAGCATAGAAATAGTCAACTACTGTTACTAAAGAGCTTATGCACATTGGAGGACTTGCCAATACAGAAAGCTAAAAAATGATTATAATCACCAATACTGTTAGTTTAGAGCAGCAGTGGCACAAACCTTACATAACTTGTTAAAAACATTACATACATTTGTTTAAAAAAAAATTGTTAGGCACTGTATTGAATATAGTTTAAATCTCAACATTAAAAATTAAAATAATAATAAATATAATAAGGACGAATAAAAACATAAACTCAGTGTGTTAACCAACAGGTAAGAGTAATGTTCTGCAAAGGAACACTTTGATCACATGTCATTTCTTTATCCTGTAAAAGGCGACAATGAAGCGTCTGATATTTATATTCAGAATTACACGCTGTATCCCTTTACAGTTCCTACTCTCATAAAATACGTGCACTACATGTTGACTTTTAAACCTCATTTAAAAACCTTATTTATACCTTTTAAATATCAACAACAGATATTTCAGCACAATGAATGTTTTTGCGCAGAGTATTAACTTAATTGTCTCGTCTCTACTCTGTTGTTCCGTCTGTCTGACGCGCGTCCACGCGCCCGCTGTGCGACCTTTTTGAAGTGCTCGCGTAAATTTGTTACATTTACAGATAAGGATATGACCGTAAACTGAAAGTTTTGAAAGTTTTTACGAACATGCATCTGTCAAAGCGCAGGACAGGGCAAGCCTATAGCCTACGCCATACGCTAATACATTAGGTTAAAGCTTAAAATAAAGAATTCTCAAGTTTTGGGCAGCTTGGATCACGTACTTCTCCCGCAGCATCTCATTCTGTTTCCTCCACTATTTTTAGATGCATTTTGTCCATAATGCGCTATTCAGTGCTGTAATTTGACGTGACCGGCTGGAGTTGGACGTGCACCGTGGGCAGACCCGACTAATCGATAATGAGAATCGTTGTCGATTATTTTCATATCGATTTTATCGATTAGTTGTTGCAGCCCCAATTTATGACGTATTGACACAAATTTCAAATGATTTTCAACGGTCGCTTTGTC